>NC_090654.1:151477438-151777438 GCF_040937935.1 Hyperolius riggenbachi
CTATATCTATTTATCTATCTATCTATCTATCTATCTATCTATCTGAGAGAGACAGTGGTTTGCAAAAGTATTCGGCTCCCTTGAAGTTTTCCACATTTTCTCACATTACTGCCACAAACATGAATCAATTTTATTGGAATTTCACTTGAAAGACCAATACAAAGTGGCGTAAACGTGAGAAGTGGAACGAAAATCATACATGATTCCAAACATTTTTTTACAAATAAATAACTGCAAAGTGGGGTGTGCGTAATTATTCAGCCCCGAGTCAATACTTTGTAGAACCACCTTTTGCTGCAATTACAGCTGCCAGTCTTTTAGGCTTCTTGCACACCAAGACGTTGCATTAGGTGGCACGTTAAGGTCGCATAACGTGCACCTAACACAACGTATGGTGCTGCAAGAGCCGACGGTAGAGTGAGCCGCGTTAGGCGGCTCGAGTCCTATAATGTCTCCCAGAGTGGCGCTGATTGGCCAGCGGGACCACGTGATGCGGAGCGAGACACTCCGCATCACGTGGTCCCGCCGGCCAATCAGCGCCCGCCAGTGCAGTGAATATTAAGTAGCCATGTGCGCGGCTACTGTAGCTGGCTCTCCCCGCCTCCTCCGCCCCCCACTGCGCATGTGCAAACAGTCTAACGCGGCTATAGCCGCTTCAACGCCGTAGCATGCTGCACTTTGCACAGAACGTGCAGCGTTACATGTAACGCAACGTGGGCTGTGTGAACAGCCCACTTGTGTTACATTGCTGTGCGTTGGGGGAGCGTTACAGGCGCACTGACGTGCGCCTGTAACGTCTTGGTGTGCAAGCAGCCTTAGGGTATGTCTCCACCAGCTTTGCACATCTAGAGACTGAAATCTTTGCCCATTCTTGTTTGCAAAACAGCTCAAGCTCAGTCAGATTAAATGGACAGCGTTTGTGAACAGCAGTTTTCAGATCTTGCCAGATTCTCGATTTGATTTAGATCTGGACTTTGACTGGGCCATTCTAACACATGGATATGTTTTGTTTTAAACCATCCCATTGTTGCCCTGGCTTTAGGTTTAGGGTCTTTGTCCTGCTGGAAGGTGAACATCCGCCCCAGTCTCAAGTCTTTTGCAGACTCCAAGAGGTTTTCTTCCAAGATTGCCATGTATTGGGCTCCATCCATCTTCCCATCAACTCTGACTAGCTTCCCTGTCCCTGCTAAAGAGAAGCATCCCCAGAGCATGATGCTGCCACCACCATATTTGACAGTGGGGATGGTGTGTTCAGAGTGATGTGCAGTGTTAGTTTTCCGCCACACACAGCGTTTTGCATTTTGGACAAAAAGTTCCATTTTGGTCTCATTTGACCAGAGCACCTTCTTCCACATGTTTGCTGTGTCCCCCACATGGCTTGTGGCAAACTGCAAATGGGACTTCTTACGCTTTTCTGTTAACAATGGCTTTCATCTAGCCACTCTTCCACAAATGCCAACTTTGTGCACGATTAATAGTTGTCCTATGGACAGATTCCCCCACCTGAGCTGTAGATCTCTGCAGCTCGTCCCGAGTCACCATGGGCCTCTTGACTGCATTTATGATCAGCGCTCTCCTTGTTCGGCCTGTGAGTTTAGGTGGATGGCCTTGTCTTGGTAGGTTTACAGTTGTGCCATAATCCTTCCATTTCTGAATGATCGGTTGTTGAACAGTGCTCCGTGGGATGTACACGCTTTGGAAATCTTTTTGTAGCCTAAGCCTGCTTTAAATTTCTCAATAACTTTACCCCTGACCTGTCTGGTGTGTTCTTTGGACTTCATGGTGTTGTTGCTCCCAGTATTCTCTTATACAACCTCTGAGGCTGTCACAGAGCCGCTGTATTTGTACTGACATTAGATTACACACAGGTGCACTCTAGTCATTAGCACTCATCAGGCAATGTCTATGGGCAACTGACTGCACTCAGAACAAAGAAGGCTGAATAATTACACACCCATTTTGCAGTTATTTATTTTTAAAAAATGTTTGGAATCATGTACGATTTTCGTTCCACGTCTCACGTGTATATACCACTTTGTATTGGTTTTTTTACGTGGAATTCCAGTAAAACTGATTCATGTTTGTGGCAGTAATTCGACAAAATGTGGAAAACTTGGGGCCAAATACTTTTGCAAACCACTGTATATATAGAGATAGATAGATAGATAAAGAAGAGGAAGGATCTACTTACCCGGGGCTTCCTCTAGCACCTGGCAACCAATATTTCCCTCGCCGCAGCTCCAACTCCAGCCCGGTGCCCCGGGGTCCCCTCTGTTACTGACCGGCATTTACTGTGCTTGTGTAACCGCCATTCACAAGCACATGGTCTGGAGTGTTCTGCGCAGACGCAGAACTGCTGTGCAAAACACTCCAGAACACGTCAGCGCGACCACAAGTGGCGCTAGCGCAGACGCAGTAGATGCCAACCTGGTGAGGAGGGGACCGCGGCTGGGAGCCCAGCTGTGGCAAGGGTGCATGACGGCTGCCATGAGCTGCAGGAAGCCCCAGGTAGGTAAATCTTTTTTTTTTTTCCTAGGACCTCTCTTTTGCATCCCAAAACCTTATATTCATACATGGAGCAACTCAGTTCAGGTGTGAAATATCTAGACTTAAACTTAGAGAACCCGAGGTGGCATATTGTTATCCTAACAGGACCCAGAGGCATGTCGTGTGCATAATGACATATTTCTGGGTCATTGTACTGCCGCTGCCAGCCCGCCCCCTGCGGGCCGCTCCCCGCCTCTGTTAGCTTCCTCCAATAAGAAGCCAAGCCGCAACCCTGGAGTACTTCATGGGTCGCCGCTTAGCTTGCTATTGGAGGAAGCTACCAGAGGCGGGGAGTGGCGGGAAGAGCCTGGAATCGAGGGCGAGATGCTACGAGGCTGACTGACAGCCTCACATAAATAAATCAGGCTAGTGACAAGCAGATTGTCACTAGCCTGACAATCTTTTAAGGGGGGACAGCAGAGCACGGAGGGGGGGGGGGGGGACACACTGGCAGAGCGGCGGTACAATGACCCAGAAGCATGTCATTGTGCACACAACATGCCTCTGGGTCCTATTAGGATAACAATATGCCACCTCGGGTTCTCTTTAAAAGAGAGGGATATGGAGGCTGTCATATTCATACCAGTTGCCTGGCTGTCCTGCTGATCCTCTCCCTCTAATACTTTTAGCCAAACTCCCTTAACAAGCATGCAGCAGTTCAGGCTCAGGCGTTTGACATTTTTGTCAAATCTGACAAGATTAGCTGCATGCTTGTTTCTGGTGTGATTTAGACATTACTGCAGCCAAATTGATCAGTAGGACTGCCAGGCAACTGGTATTTTTTTTTAAAAGGAAATATAGCATCTGCCATATACTGCTCGCTTCAGGGTCCTTGGCTAAATTTTGATTGGTCAATTTTACCATCCCCATGTAGTATGAGAGCTTACCTCTACGATCTGTTCTTAGTATTCAAAATCTGTTGGATCTCTTACTACGTGCAGGATGTAAAATTGGTCAGTGACTGACCAATCAAAATCGGATGCAAGTACACACCCTTATGCCTGGTAACACTTTTTAATTGGCCAATCACTGCCCAATTTTACCACCTCCATGTAGTTTGAGAGATTACCTACACAATCTACACAATTTTGCACTGCCTAATGAATAATCTGCCTACCTTTCTAATCCTTTGTTCAATGGCAGAAGAAGAAGCAAGCTAAGTACAGTACCAACAGGGCATGAGCACAGAAACCTGAGCTGTGTTTGCATATGGTCACAGCATGAAGAGCTGACTGCCAAACTTACTGTTGCCTCTCTAGCTTCTCCTCAGTACAAGCCATTTTCCAGCTCTAAAACTGCACGTACAGCAAAAGCTTAACTATTTGCAAACCTAGAACAATATCAGACTTCGGAATAAATGATTTGTTAGCCTGTGGCAAAACAAGACAGCGTTAACCAACTAGGTTGAAGCAACTACCAGCAGTAATGACTGTAAAACGAGGATGGTTTATTAAAAGAAAGTTTACACTACCGCATTTAGAAATGCAAAAGTTAACAGAACACACACAGCCTTTGAAATGTATGCTGTACTATTAGGAAATGCCCCTATTCATTGGTATTAGACAGACCAACCCTCTAGCCAATACAATTTTTTATAACCATTTCCACCATCCCTAAGAGTATGACAGACATAAGAAAAACAAAGATGCTAATAAAGAATACCTATAAAAATTAAATCCTAAGATCCATACAGAACCTTTATTATCCAATTCTAGTGCCTATATGTCTACTTCTTTGCTATATAAACCTTAGGCTGAAGTAAAGCACACTGACATAACATAAAAAAAAAATCAAAACAATAAGGTCAATTTCAGCATTCAAAATGTGATTCCCTTCAGTAGTTTTAGGATATGTTTTGTACAGTGATGTGAAAAACTATTTGCCCCCTTGATTTTTTATTATTTTGCATGTTTGTCACACTTAAATGTTTCTGCTCATCAAAAACCGTTAACTATTAGTCAAAGATAACATAATTGAACACAAAATGCAGTTTTAAATGATGGTTTTTATTATTTAGTGAGAAAAAAAAAATCCAAACCTACATGGCCCTGTGTGAAAAAGAAATTGCCCCCTGAACCTAAACTGGTTGGGCCACCATTAGCAGCAATAACTGCAATCAAGCGTTTGCGATCACTTGCAGCAAGTCTTTTACAGCGCTCTGGAGGAATTTTGGCCCACTCATCTTTGCAGAATTGTTGTAATTCAGCTTTATTTGAGGGTTTTCTAGCATGAACCGCCTTTTTAAGGTCATGCCACAACATCTCAATAGGATTCAGGTCAGGACTTTGACTAGGCCACTCCAAAGTCTTCATTTTGTTTTACTTCAGCCATTCAGAGGTGGATTTGCTGGTGTGTTCTGGGTCATTGTCCTGATGCAGCACCCAAGATCGCTTCAGCTAGAGTTGACGAACAGATGGCCGGACATTCTCCTTCAGGGTTTTTTGGTAGACAGTAGAATTCATGGTTCCATCTATCACAGCAAGCCTTCCAGGTGCTGAAGCAGCAAAGCAACCCCAGACCATCACACTACCACCACCATATTTTACTGTTGGTATGATCTTTTGCTGAAATGCTGTGTTACTTCTACGCCAGATGTAACGGGACACGCACCTTCCAAAAAGTTCAACTTTTGTCTCTTCGGTCCACAAGGTATTTTCCCAAAAGTCTTGGCAATCATTGAGATGTTTTTTAGCAAAATTGAGACGAGCCTTAAGGCCCATACACACGTCGGATTTCCGCGGACGGGTCGTTTGCACGCCCCGTCGTTCGCCCGCTAAATCGGGCGTGTACAGGCTGTCGTTTGCTTGATAAGGGTGAGTTTGAGCGATCCGCCGGGCGGATCGCTCAAACTCACCTTTATCAAGCGAACGACAGCCTGTACACACGCCCGATTTAGCGGGCGAACGACGGGGCGTGCAAACGACCCGTCCGCGGAAATCCGACGTGTGTATGGGCCTTTAATGTTCTTTTTGCTTAAAAGTGGTTTACGCCTTGGATATCTGCCATGCAGGCCATTTTTGCCCAGTCTCTTTCTTATGGTGGACTCGTGAACACTGACCTTAATTGGGGCAAGTGAGGCCTGCAGTTCTTTAGATGTTGTCCTGGGGTCTTTTGTGGCCTCTCGGATGAGTTTTCTCTGCGCTCTTGGGGTAATTTTGGTCGGCCGGCCACTCCTGGGAAGGTTCATCACTGTTCCACGTTTTTGCCATTTGTGGATAATGGCTCTCACTGTGGTTCGCTGGAGTCCCAAATCTTTAGAAATGGCTTTATAACCTTTACCAGACTGATAGATCTCAATTACTTTTGTTCTCATTTGTTCCTGAATGTCTTTGGATTTTGGCATGATGTCTAGCTTTTGAAGTGCTTTTGGTCTACTTCTCTGTGTCAGATAGCTCCTATTTAAGTGATTTCTTGATTGAAACAGGTGTGGCAGTAATCAGGCCTGGGGGTGACTACAGAAATTTAGCTCAGGTGGCTGGATAGTGTAATGGTTAAGGGTTCTGCCTCTGACACAGGACACCTGGGTTCGAATCTCGGCTCTGCCTGTTCAGTAAGCCAGCACCTATTCAGTAGGAGACCTTGGGCAAGTCTCCCTAACACTGCTACTCTTTAGATTGTAAGCCTCTGGCAGGGTCCTCCACTCCCTAGTGTAATCTACAGGATCATGTGCTCCTGTCCTATGACAGCCTGTACTTGTATTACTGGGCCTACCTAACCAGCCCATATTGCATGATCATGTATTTTGTACAATTTGTATGCATAACTTTGTCTATGTGTATAACCCTATGTATGTCATCCTTGTATATATTTATTGTCCAGCGCTGCGTAATATGTTGGCGCTTTATAAATACAATTAATAATAATAATACTGCCTATAGAGCGCGTCCTAGTGGCTGCAGCTCTGGCGCTTTGAATCCGCCAGGAGAAAAGCGCGATATAAATGTTCTGTGTTTGTTGTCAGGTGTGATAAACCACAGTTAAGTTATTTTTTAACGAGCATGGCAATCACTTTTTCACACAGGGCCATGTAGATTTGGAGGGTTTTTTTACACTAAATAATAAAAACCATCATTTAAAACTCTCATTTTGTGTTCTATTATGTTATCTTTGACTAATAGTTAACAGTTTTTGATGAGCAGAAACATTTAAGTGTGACAAGCATGCAAAAGAATAAGAAATCAGGAAGGGGGGGGGGGGGGGGGGAATAGTTTTTTCACATCACTGTATATTCCTATCCAGGTTACTGTAAACACACTGTTAATACTTAACCTATTAAAAAAAATATATATATATAATAATAAAATAAAAATGTCATAATATGTCAAATATGTTCATAAAAGAGAACATATAGTTAACAGTTACTTTTTTAAGTACATAGAGACACACGTCACAGCAGGACACATCCTGCAATGGCTGATCAGTACAGGAAGTTAGAGCCAAGACAAAGAAGAGACTGTTCAGTATTGCGATCTATGACCTCAGCTGAGAGACAAACCCTTTGCCTCTGTAAAGTACATACCTAATCTAGTTCAGAAGCATCTACCGTGAACGAAATTCAATGTTTGGACCTATTCAGTCACAAGTACGACAAATGTGTATACATGATCCGTGTGCCCATAGTTTTCTAAACACACAGCGGTACACAAGAACATGTTATTCTACCCCATTTTCCAAGTTGCAAAATATGATAGGTAGCAAAAATTTTCACTACACCGTCACTGAACAAAAAGTAAACAATACTGTAGAGAAAGGAGACACAAAAACTAATATAAATGACTTAAAGGAGGTGAGGGTATAGAAACTTGCTGAAGAAAACTGCACATAAACGTACAATTCATGAAAACAGAGCATAAACAAAGCTAAAAGTTTAACATAGTAATATAATAAAAAGGTTCTCTTCCTACATCGATATCGATCGACACACACACACACACACACCACACCACCTCTTCCCCCCCCCCCCCCCCCCAAAGGATTTACCTTCATAGCATAAAATGCCAATATTATTGTTCATCTTGTCCAGGTACTGGTAGTTCAACAGATCCATTTTCATAAACAGCATTTATTGGGTTAGCAGGAAAGACCAGCTTTCTCACGTCACCCACCAAAATCCGAAGAAAGCACAGAGGAAGAATGGCAACCTGCTTGAAATCAGCTCCTGGCTCTCCCAAGATTTCACAAAACGCAAAGGCCCAGCCTCCAACAACAAAAGCAGAGAAAAGTGCATCAAAGAAGGGGGGTTGGAATTAGGGAACCCGTTTAGAGTAAACGATGACGGTTGAGCCTTGACAACAGTCGATGTTCAGATACTTGAAATGGTTCACTTTTTCAGGTTTTCCGAGAATAAGCAGAAAAAAAATAAAAGCGCTAAGGACAAAGCCTGACGGCTCTCACAGCCCTGCTGCAAGTTCACTGCTCTGACACGCACGCAGCCTATGCTAATGCTCCAACGTAAAAGTCAGCTTCCTCTCTCTAGTAGGCAAGCAGGACTGAGCATGCTCAGTGAGTCACTGGAGCCTTCACGTGATAAATTCAGCATAAATTGGCCTCTAGAATCATGTTGTAAGTAGTGCTGGCTGTTGAGAAAGTGTGACACAAAGCAGCGCTGCGTACCGTTCAGACACCGAAAAAAGAAGTCACAGTAATTACTGGAACAAACCTGGCAATATGCAACAGAAGCATTCAGGCTGGTGTGGGTACGTTAAAAAGGGGCGATGGGAAAAAAGGGCGCCGGGTTTTTAACGATAAGCATGGATAACGTTTAAAAATGTATAACGTTTAAAAGTAATGTTTTTAAACGTTATAAATCATTAAATAATGTGCATTAAATCGGCAATTGTAAAAACGTTAATCTTTCGTTTAAATAGTGAAACGTATAACGTTTAAAAAAAAAATTACTAAGTAACCCTCCCTGTACCTACCCCTAACCCCTAGACCCCCCTGTTAGTGCCTAAACCTAAGACCCCCCTGTTGGTGCCTAAACCTAAGACCCCCCTGTTGGTGCCTAAACCTAAGACCCCCCTGTTG
The DNA here is from genome assembly GCF_040937935.1 of Hyperolius riggenbachi. Lineage (NCBI taxonomy): Eukaryota > Metazoa > Chordata > Amphibia > Anura > Hyperoliidae > Hyperolius > Hyperolius riggenbachi. The sequence goes on from NC_090654.1 coordinate 151,486,013, forward strand.
GTGCCTAAACCTAAGACCCCCCTGTTGGTGCCTAAACCTAAGACCCCCCTGTTGGTGCCTAAACCTAAGACCCCCCTGTTGGTGCCTAAACCTAAGACCCCCGTTAGTTTTTTCGTTTAAAAATAATGTAAAAAAGAAAAAAAAAAGTAATGTTTTTCGTTTAAAAATAATGTTTGGAAAAATATTGTACTGGTTTTCGTTTAAAAATAATATTTAAACATGTATAAATCATTAAAAAATGTGTAATCATGAGAAACAGTAATAAAACATTAAGTCTCCGGGCGCCGCTTTTAAAACGTTAGTTTTCTCCGGCGCCCTTTTTTCCTACCGGGCGCCCATTAAACGATATTTATTATAGAAGTGAATGGCGGCGCCCGATTTGTCCACTAGCCTCAGGCGCCCGAATTTACTGTTTCCTAGATGGCCATGCAATCGGAATTGCATTGCGCTTCAGAGTGAATGGGTCAGCACTGCACTTTGCTGAAAAATGTGCGCAGTAGTGCAGTGTATGTTGTCTGAACATCAGACAGTGCAGTCCAGGGGCATTGCTAGGGTCCCGGGAGATTCTGGGCACAGGGCCAGTGTCGCGTCGAGACAGTATTCCCAGGGGCGTAGCAATAGGGGGTGCAGCGGTAGCGACTGCATCGGGGCCCTTGGGCCAGAGGGGCCCCGAAGGGCCCTCCCTCAACTATAGTATTAGCTCTCTATTGGTCCTGTGCTCATAATAATCACTTCTATAGATGCTTTGAATAGTGGTAATCATTAACAAGCTGTTCCCCATCCCTTTCTTGCTCCTCTGACATTGTAGTTACCATTGGCAGGTTTTGGTGCGCCGTATCAATTGTTATGTATAGAGTGCTTGAGGGGCCCCATTGTAAGACTTGCATCGGGGCCCACAGCTCCTTAGCTATGCCACTGAGTATTCCCATCGAGTTACTAATACTATACCTCCTCTTCTGCGCACGCGCATAGCGATTCTGCACATGCGCAGTAAGGCTGTGGGCAAATTACTAAAAGATCCGTCCGCTGCTTATCGATCTTTCCTATCTACGCACGCCAGCAGCGGAGACAAGCTGCTGGTGCCCGAGGACGCCGACCAGCCACGTGGTGACCCCTCAGAGCATTATGCCAGCTGCCTGGTCAGCCCCGCAATAGCCGCCTGCTCACCCTATCCAAACATTTTTTTTAATACATTCGTAATGTGCACATCCGCAGCCACAGAGCATTAAAGAGAATCTGTATTGTTAAAATCGCACAAAAGTAAACATACCAGTGCGTTAGGAGACATCTCCTATTACCCTTTGTCACAATTTCGCCGCTCCCCGCCGCATTAAAAGTAGTCAAACAGTTTTAAAAAGTTTGTTTATAAACAAACAAAATGGCCACCAAAACAGGAAGTAGGTTGATGTACAGTATGTCCACACATAGAAAATACATCCATACACAAGCAGGCTGTATACAGCCTTCCTTTTGAATCTCAAGAGATAATTTGTGTGTTTACCTTCTGTCCCCCTGCAGCTCTTATCCACTGAATACTAGTGACAGGCTGATCGTTTCTTCCTGCAGACAGCTCTGCCCTGTCTGTAATTCCTCAGTATGTGTCAGCCAGCTCCTTTCACATCTAGCTCTCTCCGTTCTCTCACTGATAAGAGAGCAGAGACGCTGCTGGCTTATGTAAATAACACACACACTGGAGTGTGCATAGAGGGGCCTGGAGAATGGTGTGCATAACAGATCAGCACGGAAGAGTTGGCAGCCTTCCAGACACAGGCGACAAGTCCGACAGGGGAAAGATATATTGATTTATTACAGAGACCGTGATAGTAGAAAGTACTGCAGTAAGCCAGAGCACAATAGAATAGGTTTAGGAACTTGTAGGATGGTAGAAAACAGGATGATATTTTTGTTACAGAGTCACTTTAAGTTCTTGCCCGCTGCAGCCACTGACACTATAGAATTATGGAGGGGATAGCGAGGAAGGGGGAGCCCCAAGGTGAGGGAAGGGGGTGGAGAGGTCCCCCCCTTCCCCGCCACTGTGCCTACCGCTTCTCTGCGCTGCCTCTCCTCCTGTTGGGGGGGGGGGGCGCCTGGCTACCTATTCTGGGGACTACTATATCACCTGCTACATATACTGGGGACATGTACCCCTGGCTACATATACAGGGGACACCCATACACCTGGCTACATGTACTGGGCACATATACCCCTGGCTATATATACTGGGGACACCCATACACCTGGCTACAAATACTGGGGATACCTATAGACCTGGCTACATATACTGGGCACATATACCCCTGCTACATATACTTTTCACATATACCCCTGCTTCATATACTGTTCACATATACCCCTAGCTACATATACTGGGGACACCTATACACCTGGCTACATGTACTGGGCACATATACCTCTGGCTACATATACGGCTACCTGTACTGGGCACATATACCCCTGGCTACATATACGGCTACATGTACTGGGCACATATACCCCTGGCTACATATACAGCTACATGTACTGGGCACATATACCCCTGGCTACATATACTGGGGACACCCATACACCTGGCTACATATACTGGGGACACCATATACCTGGCTACATATACTGGGGATACCTATAGACCTGGCTACATATACTGGGCACATATACCCTTGGCTACATATACTGGGGACACCTATACACCTGGCTACATGTACTGGGCACATATACCCCTGGCTACATATACGGCTACATGTACTGGGCACATATACCCCTGGCTACATGTACTGGGCACATATACCCCTGGCTACATATACTGGGGACACCCATACACCTGGCTACATATACTGGGGACACCCATACACCTGGCTACATATACTGGGGACACCATACACCTGGCTACATATACTGGGGATACCTATAGACCTGGCTACATATACTGGGCACATATACCCCTGGCTACATATACTGGGGACACCTATACACCTGGCTACATGTACTGGGCACATATACTCCTGGCTACATATACGGCTACATGTACTGGGCACATATACCCCTGGCTACATATACGGCTACATGTACTGGGCACATATACCCCTGGCTACATATACTGGGGACACCCATACACCTGGCTACATATACTGGGGATACCTATAGACCTGGCTACATATAATGGGCACATATACCCCTGGCCACATATACTGCTGACACCTATACACCGGGCTATTTATAGTGGGGACACCTATAGACCTGGTTACCTATACTGGGGACACCTATACACCTGGCTACATATACCGGGGACACCTATAGACCTGGCTACCTATTCTGGGGCACCTATAGACCTGGATACCTATTCTGTGGACACCTATAGACCTGGTTACCTATACTGGGGACACCTATAGACCTGGTTACCTATACTGGGGACACCCATACACCTGGCAACATATACCGGGGACACCTATTCACCTGGCTACAAATATGGTGGATACCTATACACCTGGCTACATATTCCGTGGACACCTATAGACCTGGCTACCTATACAGTGGATTATTAACAATAAAGCACAATCACTCATGGGTATATGAAAATACAAAAATTCAGTTTTATTAGGGAACCATACCCACAAATTCAGACCAACCAATTAAAAACAAAAATGGCCAAGAAAGAGCGCACCTCATCCACAATTGCTCCCACATACAGCACTCTCCACACATACACCCCCTTTTCTGGTACCGGAATTGACTATTTCCCTAAATCTTCAGAGAGGGGGAGAGGACCTATGTTGCGGGGAACAACCTGGATATAAAGATCTCTTCAGCCTGCAGATTGCAATTAAACGGATTGAGGCAATCTCACCAACTCTTGCAGCTTTACACTGTATGGCGGCAGCATCTGCTAGACATCCGCGTCACTCCAGGACAGCACTGTGTGAGTCCCGATTGCCTTAGACGTATGGTGCAAGTATCCGCTCAACCCACCATGCAAATCGCCATAGCGGGGAGCCGGGTAATAGAATCTCGCATCCCAGCGTATTCCGTGCAGTCAGCGTCTTTGCTGCGGCCGTTGAGATCGCTCCCAGGCCACAGGAATTGAACCCGCCCACCTGAGAGCGCTCTCAACGCCGCAGCAAAGGCGCTGACTGCACGGAATACGCTGGGATGCGAGATTCTATTACCCGGCTCCCCGCTATGGCGATTTGCATGGTGGGTTGAGCGGATACTTGCACCATACGTCTAAGGCAATCGGGACTCACACAGTGCTGTCCTGGAGTGACGCGGATGTCTAGCAGATGGCGCCGCCATACAGTGTAAAGCTGCAAGAGTTGGCGAGATTGCCTCATTCCGTCTAATTGCAATCTGCAGGCTGAAGAGATCTTTAAATCCAGGTTGTTCCCCGCAGCATAGGTCCTCTCCCCCTCTCTGAAGATTTAGGGAAATAGTCAATTCCGATACCGGAAAAGGGGGTGTATGTGTGGAGAGTGCTGTATGTGGGAGCAATTGTGGATGAGGTGCGCTCTTTCTTGGCCATTTTTAATTGTTTTTAATTGATTGGTCTGCATTTATTTTGTATTTTCATATACCCATGAGTGATGGTGCTTTATTGTTAATAATTTGCCTGGACAATTTTCCTAAAGGACTCACTCCCTCATTTTGAGGTGTGGGTTGTATTTATTGGGGTGGGTGGTGGAGTCAGGCATTGTGTGTGTAATTTTTACTTATACGGTGGATACCTATACACCTGGCTACATATACCGTGGACACCTATAGACCTGGCTACCTATTCTGGGGCACCTATAGACCTGGTTACCTATACTGGGGACACCTATACACATGGCTACCTATACTGGGGACACCTATAAACCTGGCTACCTATACTGTACAGGGGACACCTATAGACCTTGTTACTTCCACTGGGGAAACCTATAGACCTAGTTACAGGGGCGTAGCAATAGGGGGTGCAGCGGTAGCGACCGCATCGGGGCCCTTGGGCCAGAGGGGCCCCAAAGGGCCCTCCCTCAACTACAGTATTAGCTCTCTATTGGTCCTGTGCTCATAATAATCACTTCTATATATACATTGAGTAGTGGTAAACATTAACAAGCTCTTCCCCATCCCCTTCTTGCACCTCTGACACTGTAGTTGCCATTGTCAGATTTTGGTGCGCCGTATCAATTGTTATGTATAGAGTGCCTGGGGGGCCCCATTGTAAAACTTGCATCGAGGCCCACAGCTCCTTAGCTACGCCACTGCCTAGTTACCTATACTGGGGGCGCCTGTTTTGGGGGAACTGCTGCCAGATTAACTATTTTTAGGGAACCTCTGTTGCCAGATTAAGTATATTTTAGGGAACAGCTGCCAGATTATTTGTATGTTGGGGAACCGCTGCCAGATTGTGTATGCTGGAGGAACCACTGCTTTCAGATTATGTGTATTTTGGGGAACCACTTTTTCCAGATTACATGTATTTTGGGTGATCCGCTGCCAGATAACGCATATTTTGGGCGACTGCTGCCAAATTATGTGTACGTTGGGGGAACCGCTGCTGCCAGATTACGTCTATTTTGGGGGAACCACTGCCATATTATCTGTATTTTGGAGGAACCTCTGCCAAATTACGTGGATTTTTGGTGAAAGGCTGTCAGATTCAGGGCTGTGGAGTCGGTACAAAAATCCTCCGACTCCACAGCATATTACAATCTTGTTGATTGAAAGTATGTACAGTAACATAAAATGCATCTCTTAAACAGACACTGAAGCGAGAATAAATCTCGCTTCAGAGCTTATATTCAGCAGGGGTATGTGTGCCCCTGCTAAAACGCCGCTATCCTGCGGCTAAACGGGGGTCCCTTACCTCCCAAATCCCCCCCTGCAAAATCCACGACCAACTTGGTCGTAGATTTTGCTGCTGGTGAGGCAGGGCTAAAGGACGCAGCCCTGCCTCTCAGCACTTCTATCAGCGGCGCATCGCCGCCTCTCCCTCGCCCCTCTCAGCGAAGGAAGACTGAGAGGGGCGGGGGAGAGGCGAAGATACGCGCTGATAGGCGCGCATGGAGGCAGGGCTGCGGCCATTAGCCCTGCCTCACCAGGAAGAGATCCCCGGGACTCCACAAGGGGATTTGGGAGGTAAGGGACCCCCGTTTAGCCGCGTGATAGCGGTGTTTTAGCAGGGGCACACATGCCCTTGCTGAATATAAGCTCTGAAGCGAGATTTATTCTCGCTTCAGAGTCTCTTTAACTGCCAACGCTTAGGAATTTTAAAGACAACTGAACTGAGAGGGAGATGAAGGTTGCCATATTTATTCCCTTTTAAACAATACCAGTTACCTGGCTATCCAGCTGATCTTCTGCCTCTAATACTTTTAGTCATAGACTTAAACCTTGTTCACATCATACGCGCTTCCGTGTGCATTTGGAAGCGCGTATGACATGGTAACATGCATAAATGGCAGAAGGGTATAGACAGCCTTTCTGCCGTTCACATAAAATGCGCTGCGCAGCAGTACAATGTGCTATGATGCGCTTGCGCAAGCGCAGAGCTGACCCATTCACCGTCAATGGATGGGATCAGCAGTGCAGCGTGTAGCAGCGCAGATGGCGTGCGATCATATGTGTTGCGTTCCGATCGCACGGCCATCTGCGCTGCATAGATGTGAACTAGTCCTTGTTAAGAGTACTTGTAGAAGGTACAGACAGGAACAAAGAACATCAGGCCCTAGGCAATGTAACTGGGTACATGTAAGAGTGATGTGCAGGAACTCTGCAGGGGAATGAGGGGATTCTTCCTCTATTACACATTCTTCATGTACAATCTGAACCATGTTTATGGGTGATAGACAACACCTCTGTGTTCAATGTGCACAACATTCTCAGTGGATTTCCTGCAGCTCTGTGGGGAGTGCATATGTAGAGTATAGTACTACTGTGTAACTTACAGTAAACCTGAGACAGATGAAAGTTTTATACATACCTGGGCATTCCTCCAGCCCCCTTCAGGTTAATCAGTCCATCGCTGTCCTCCTCTGCCACCTGGATCTTCTGCTATGGGTCCAGGTACTTGAGCCAGTTGGGCGTAGTGCGCATGCACACACACTGCCGCCGGGAGCATGCTACACCTGCACAACACTATTGCGCAGATGCAGAACGCTCCTGGCTGTGGAATCGGCACGCGGCCGGACTGCGCTGACTAGCTGAATTACCGGGACTCATAGCAGAAGATCCAGGTGGTGGTGGAGGACAGCAAGGGACTGATTAGCCTGAAGGGGCCTGGCGGAAGCCCCAGTTATGTATAAAACTTTTTTATTTTCATCAGTCTCAGGTACCAACCACCCTGGCGTTCTATTACCTGCACCAGGGTGGCGGCGCAGCAGTTTTTTTTTTTAATTATGTAGCTACCCTCCCTGCAGCGTCCGGTGTGTAGCTTCGATTGCCGCCGACGTGTACCCACGCAAGGAAATCCCGCTCTGAACGGAATTTCCTTAAGGGCTTCCTCCGTCGCCATGACGACAATCGCGATGATGTCATCGACGTCATGACGTCATACGGAGTCCCAATCCACCCCTCAGCGCTGCCTGGCACTGATTGGCCAGGCTGCGCAGGGGTCTCGGCGGGGGGTGGGGGGGGGGCGGCTTTTACGCGGCGGATAACGGCACATCGGCGGCGATCGGGACCAACACGCAGCAAGCAAAGTGCTTGCTGCGTGTTTTTAAAATTTTTTTGTGAAAATCGGCCCAGCGGGGCCTGAGCTGCGCCTTCCAGCGGTCATGGACGAGCTGAGCTCATCCATACCTTCAAGGAGGTTAATTCGTAGTCACCAAACCAAACTTTAACAACATATCAAATTATTTTATTTCATGAGCAGAAGGAGTGCATACATTTGCATAAACCAGCATCAACGCAGTATTATTTCCATCTCATTGACCACATCTATTAGTGACACGGCTACACATCAGGCTTTATATACTTACAACATAGATGTTATTTAGTATATATAAGATTCCTGTGTACACATCATATATATACAGTCACAATCACATATGTATATTTGACTTTAAAATACGGGGACTGCTTTATTGAAGCAGCACAAGTTCTTGATTGGTTTATTTAATGTTTGTGGGATTAAAGGGAAGGTTCAGGGACTAGCTAAAAAAAATAAAAATCCATTTCCACTTACCTGGGGCTTCCTCCAGCCCGTGGCAGGCAGGAGGTGCCCTCGGCGCCGCTCCGCAGGCTCCCGGTGGTCTCCGGTGGCCGACCCGACCTGGCCAGGCTGGCGGCCAGGTCGGGCCTCTTCTGCGCTCCATGGTGCGTTCCACGCCGGCGCGCTGACGTCATCGGACGTCCTCCGGGTTGTACTGCACAGGCTCAGAACTACTGAGCCTGCACAGTACAGCCCGGAGGACGTCCGATGACGTCAGCGCGCCGGCGTGGAACGCACCATGGAGCGCAGAAGAGGCCCGACCTGGCCGCCGGCCTGGCCAGGTCGGGTCGGCCACCGGAGACCACCGGGAGCCTGCGGAGCGGCGCCGAGGGCACCTCCTGCCTGCCACGGGCTGGAGGAAGCCCCAGGTAAGTGGAAATGGATTTTTATTTTTTTTAGCTAGTCCCTGAACCTTCCCTTTAAGCACAGCTTCTACTGTAGCTTCTACATATAATTTATGATTATCTGAGAAATAGAACATTTCATCATATTTTCTATTTTAATTACAGTTTAAATTCATAATGAGTTGGAGTCTGTGCATTGTTTTCCCAACTCTGACTCCAGGTACCCAAAAATTGCTCCGACTCCACAGCCCTGGTCAGATTACAGGTATTTTGGGGGAAAACACTATGGCAGAGCTCAAACTTCCCCAGCAGACCTTTTACACCACTGCTAAGGTAATGTGTGTTTGGCCCCACCCATGACCACGCCCACATTCTGTTGCGTGACCAAAACCTTTTTTTGGCATGCTATGCACGACGCAGGGGTTTTTATCAATATAAAATATCCATTGTTAGTAAATGATACCTTTGTAAAAAATAATGTCAAAGGTTGGCAACACTGGTACGGGCCTCATTATCTCCTATTACCCAGGGCCCATGTGAATTGTCAATCTGCCCCTGAGTGTGCATATTAATCATTAGCTTTATTTCCTAATCTGATTTGCTTGTGCAAAGTTCTTATGCCCAGGCTGATTGTAAACAGTAAAGTAACCAAGCAGCTCAGGGTGACCCAAAGGAACCAAAAAGCCGTCTCACTAAAAAAGCAAAGCTTGGTGTAATTGCCTTCTTAAAACAGAAGGAAATTTGCAATAATTCAGTTATAAATGAACATTTGTGGTTACCCACAATGCACACCTACTAAATATGCAAATTATCCCTTTTCGTCCTTGTTAAGCCAAGCAAGCATCCAGAACAGAACCGCTGGTTTATAGCAAGCCTATAGCTTTAAGTTTTACACAGCCATATCAAACCCACATGTAGACAGCCTGTTTCAGACTTTTGGTCCTCATCAGTACATGGCAGGGATTGATAAGGCTGTATGAAATAGTGTTGTCCGGATCATGAACGATTCGGATCTTTGATCCGAATCTATTTTGTGAGTCGAATCATCAAAATGAGTGATTCGGATCGAAAAAGGGGCGGGGCAAGGAGCGACACGCCCCCCTCTCAGCGGGCAGCGGGATCCTGGAAGCAGAGCAGGGATGGATCGCTGAGTTGGAGATGAGGCAGCCTTGCACAGGGACAGGTAGATGAGAGAGAGGGGACATGGGTGCCACGGCCAGATATGTGTAGAGCACACATACTGGCTGCAATGTGCTGCTCATTATAGGCTGTCTGTTCCGTAGTGCTGCACAGTGATCACATTGGAAACTTTTGGCTCAGCTCAGCACAGCTCAGTAACTTTGCAGGCACTGTGGGTTTGATATAGAGATGGGAAGTTCGGATCTTTTCAATGATCCGGATGATTCGAATCGGATCATTGAAAAGATCCGGATCTTCGATCCGAGTCTCGGATCATTTTACAAGGGAAGCATTCGGGGGGGGTGAAATGACTAGCAAGGCAGGAGAAGGGGAGGGGGGTGGACACACAGAGAAGGGGAGAAGATGGACAGAGGGCAGGGAGTGGACAGAGAAGGGAGGAGGGACGAGCAGAGAGCAGAAATGTTTGCACACAATACCCACATGCTGCAATCATATGCTTTACATGTATTTCACCTATATGCTCATCTGTATACCTTGAATGGAAACGTCGCACAATGTAAGAAAGCATTGCCCAAAGATAAGTGCAGCTGTTTAGTGCCGAGTGCAAGAGGATCATATTGCCCTGCAATCACAGTGCCTGCAAAGTTACTGAGCTGTGCTGAGCTGAGCCAAAAGTTTCCAATGTGATCACTGTGCACAACTATGGAACAAACAGCCTATAATGAGCAGCATATTGCAGCCAGTATGTGTGCTCTACACATATCTGGCAGTGGCACCCATGTCCCCTCTACCTGTCCCTGCAAGGCTGGCTCCCCTGAGTCCCCTCCAACAGAGCGATCCATCTCTGCTCTGCTTCCAGGACCCCGCTGCCCGCTGAGAGGGGGCGTGTCGCTCCTGGCCCCGCCCCTTTTGCGATCCGAATCACTCATTTTGATGATTCGGATGATTCGACTCACAAAATAGATTCGGATCAAAGATTCGAATCGTTCATGATCCGGACAACACTAGTTTGATATGGCTGTGTAAAACTTAAAGCTATAGGCTTGCTATAAACCAGCGGTTCTGGATGCTTGCTTGGCTTAACAAGGGCGAAAAGGGATAATTTGCATATTTAGTAGGTGTGCATTGTGGGTAACCACAAATGTTCATTTATAACTGAATTATTGCAAATTTCCTTCTGTTTTAAGAAGGCAATTACACCATGTAAACAGTAAGCAATTATTACCCAATGCAGGTTTTGGCGCGCTCCACACCTATCATACAACCTATTGTCTCCACCTGTAGGTTTGCCGCATAGGTATGAATATCACATTCATATAAATTAAACAATATAAGGAACCTTACACTGCCTTAAAGTCCACTACTAAGTGTCCACAGTAAAAAATCTTTGAACAGGCTTTATCCTTGCAATCTCCACCTCCAATGCACCTCAAAAATACAAATAAAAAAAAAAAAAAGAGTTCATCGCATAGCTTGTAATGCTGAACAAATCTGCCACCTTCTATGTTCCCATGTGGCGTGTTACAGATTCACCGCCTCCTCGTGCTCCACCACCACTAGGGACCGCTCTCACCTTCTGGTATGGCTGCCCTGGCTCACAGACAGCTTAACCAGCATAAACACTCCAAATTCTCAGGCCCTCCGATTCCTCAGCTCTGGCAATGATCATTAGAGATGTAGCGAACGGTTCCAGGCGAACTTTGGTGGTTCGCGTTCGCCTAGAGAAGGCGAACTTTTGCAGAAGTTCAATTCGCCCCATAATGCTCTATTGAGCAAAACTTTGACCCTCTACATCACAGTCAGCAGGCACATTGTTGCCAATCAGACTACACTCACTCTTGGAGCCTGTGACGCCGGGCGACGCCCAGTCGTCCGAGGATTCGCGGCCGATTGTCCGATCGCAACCGTGATCGGAAAACTGACATTCTTTATTTTTAAAATAGAAGTTTTTCCTTCCTGCCTTCCCCCCCCTTTTGCCATGAGGGCTGAATGGGCCTGCGTTAGCATATGGCTAAAGCAACCTGGTTTAGCAAGAAATCCTGTTAAGGCTCCCGGAAAAGCTCTGGTGACACTAATGTGCTAATTGGGCAGAGCTGAAATACCAACAGAGTCTATTCAACAGGGGAAGCTAGCACAGCATGAGGTCTATTGACACCTACATTCCTCCCAGTCCTGACGGCACCGACTAAACTGAGTATGGAATGCATGGTGTTGATAACTTTGTCACATTTTGCAAATACCATCCATGGGAGGGATATGAAAATTACATAATTTTGTTTCCCTAATTCTGTAGAATATGGTGATACTAGACATAGCCAGGTAACCCGAGCAGGGGCTGAGATATGAATAATGGGGTCCCCGTGCGCCCCAAATATTGCAAGTTTGATGTCCTATGAACGTGTATTCTCAGCCCAATCTGAATATGAAATCGGTTTGCATGTGCGACAAAACCCCGGCGGGGTATGAAATTGGACATATTTTGTGGATGGCTGGAAGTTCCTCCCCTGAGAACTCACTGCCTGACACGCCCCTGGGCTGAGCTTGAGACTCCGCCCAGAAATGTCAGTGCTCAAAACTGATTGCATGAGGACCCCCAGCGAATTCCCCCACTTTCCATCATACCGAAAAGACTGCCACTGCTTGGGGAAATAGCAGTGGCCATCTTGCAGGCGGAGCAACGGCCATGTGGTTCGGCCATATTGCGAACTAACTGCAACAAAGGAACTTTGTCTTTTCCCGAACGGACTTTCCACAGAGTCATAAGTATTCGTTCTTTTTATCCCTTTTTCTTTTATGTACTGTGTTATCACTGTCTCTCATCGTTTAATTGTTCACGATTGTCTGTATATATCAATTATTTATATTGTAACAAATAAAGGCTTTTTAAAAGGTCTTTACCTCTCAGTAAAACCTTCTATTCAGTATACACAGACGAGACCTAAACTTCCGAAGGGACGCTACTGTTTTGATAGATAGATAGGAATTGCACAGTTTTAACCGGTTGTTTGTTTCACAGGTCTATAGCCAGTTAGCAGTTTTCTCTGGGCTGATAGAAAACAGAGATGGTGGCAAATCTACCCCTGGGTTGGAGTAAAAGTGTATTTTCGTAACCTCACAGGCTCCCTACTGCGTCGTGACGCTCAAACTCCGCCAATTCTACGCAGATTGCGTCCATAGCTCTCAATCTGTGTGCTAGAATCGGATCGGACGGTTTTGCGTGTTCACGGCCAGTGGGGCTCTTGTGACAGTGGTCGGCAGCGTTTGGGATCTGTGTGTGCTGATAGTATCTCAGGTAGGGCTATCGAATTAGCCCTATCGAGAAACGAACTAATTCGTTGGTAGTGACTGAGTGCAATATATTTTTCATATATACAGAGAGACTGTGTAACCAGTACCCCTCCCCTAAGTTTTCTTTTATTTGGCATGGAAATGTCCGGGAATTACAAGGTCATGGTCCTATCCGACCTGCAGAGTCTGTGCGAGGCGAGAGGCATGGACATCCGCGGCAAGAAACAGCAGGACCTGATAACGGACTTGTACCGATGGGATAGCCAGAATCTGCGGACGCTGGAGGTGTCCACTGTGGAGGACACCGGCTCATCTAACGCAAGTCGAGGGGAACCAGAGACTGAAGATCCTGTGCGTACCGAGGTTGAGCAACCCGCGGGCAATGCGGCAACAGATACGCAGGAGGCTGTCAGTGTGAACCCCGACCCCAGAACCCCTGAAAGTACTCGCCTGGAACCGGCCAGTACTGGACTGTCCAGTTATGTTGATCCAGTAATGCAGCAGGCATTGCAAAAGCTGATGGAAACTGATGTGGACAAGTACCTGCAGTACATGGCGGAGCAAAAGCGAGAGGAACGCCAATCTGCAGAGGCGCGGGAGAGACGACAGCATGAGCTGAACATGGCGAAAGTGCAGCAAGCCAGCCGGAGTTCAACGCCCAGCCTCCCTGCTGAAGGGACTGCCGCTCCAGTAAGTGCAAAATTTAAATTTGCTATTATCGAAAAAGACACTGACATTGACTTGTTTTTGAGGTCTTTTGAAAAGGCCTGCCGTCAGTATCGTCTGTCCCAAGACCAGTGGGCCAGACATCTGACACCCTTGCTGCGCTACAAAGCGCTTGATGCTTTCTCAGAGCTGCCTGTGGAAAAGGACAATGATTATACCGCTATAAAGGAGGCTATAATCACTAAGTACCAGCTGACGCCAGAAGCCTACCGGAAAAGGTTCAGGTCCTGGCAGAAAAAATCTACTGATTCTTATCAAGATGTGGTCAGCAGTCTGCTCACCACACTCCGCCAGTGGACGCTAGGCCTCACTAAAGGGTCTTACGGTGTCCTGGAGGACTTAATCGTCCTGGAGCAGTTTCTGAACATTTGCCCGGCTGATGTACGCCAGTTTGTGCTGGAGCGCCGACCGGCGTCAGCGACGGTCGCTGCAGACCTCGCTGAGACCTTTGCAACGACCAGGGTGCCGGAGACCCGCAGGACTGCCCCATCTAGCTGGAGAGGAGGTCAGTCCCACAATTTTGCAGACTCTCCTACCTCTGTGAGCCGTGCGCCCCAGAGGCCCTCCAGCGCAGCTGCTGCGTCCAGGCCTGCAGTAACAGAGGGCATCACCTGTCACTTTTGCCGCAAGCCCGGACACATGAAGTTTAACTGCCCGGAGCGGAGGCAGACCGCGCCAGCTCCTGCACCACCTACACCTCGCCCACGGCAACTGCCGCCAGCCAGCGCACCCCAGCCTGGAGCACCCAACAACGTCATGTTCGCAGGTGGGAGAGGGATCCACTCCGCTACGAGCAACCACCAGCTGGTTACAGTGAACGACCAGCTTGTTACCGGTTTCCGCGACACTGGAGCGGATGTCACCCTGGTGCGTGCGCACCTGGTCCCGACGGAAAATATCCTCCCTGACAAATACCTTACCCTCACTGGAGTGGGGGGCACTCTTTCTCGCATTCCCCAGGCTCGGGTGTCCATCGATTGGGGGGTGGGGGTTCAAGAGAAGGTTGTTGGGGTCCTGGACCAACTGCCGGTCCCAGTTTTGTTGGGGACCGACCTGGGCAAGCTTGTGTCCTATTATGAACCTGCCCCAAGCCCCTCAGACTGCCAGGAGGGAGACGGACTCTCCGCCCACACTAAGGTACTTTGCACCAAGGGGCAAGAACAGGGGGGAGGTGGGTTGAATGTGCCCAGTCCAGGGGTACCGAGTCCAATAGTACCTGTGTCACAGGTACCTGTGTTTGATATACCGATTGTTTGTGATGAAAATGTTGTTGTACCTGTCACTGTAATTCATGCATGCAGCCAGGATGTGAGTAATGCCAGTATGTGCCAGTCTGAAGGTGTACCTGTACTGGCAGTAACACGCAGCCGCGCTGCTCAGAACCTGGGCTCAGAGCAGGTGGAAGAGGTTCCGGCCTCCTCCCCCTCCTCTGACCACAGGGATGGTAGCCTTCAGCCACTAACTGCATATGCCACGGGCCAGCTGGCTGAGAGCGAGAGTGCTGCATTTGTGCAAGCACTCCAGACTGACCCTAGCCTCGAGGCACTCAGAAGACAGGCTTCGGAGCCCCTCACGAATGAAGATACCTTCAAGGTATATTGGGAAGGTGGTAAGCTGTACAGCGAGCCTGTACAGCCCACCGAAGGTGAAACAAGTGTGGGTACCAAGTTGCTTGTGGTACCCAGTGCCTTCCGGGGGCATGTGCTGAAGTCCGCACATGACATTCCCCTGGCAGGGCACTTGGGAATCCACAAGACACTTGACCGTATCCAGGGTCATTTCTACTGGCCCAGGATGCGGATCGATGTGACCAACTATTGCCGCTCATGTACTGTTTGCCAAAAGGTAAAACGGGCTGGGAACCCCCGCAAGGCTCCCTTGTGTCCACTGCCAATCATAGGTGAGCCCTTTCACAGAGTGGCAGTCGACATAATTGGACCATTGCCCACTCCCAGCAGCAGTGGCAAAAGGTACATCCTGACGGTGGTGGATTACGCCACCCGCTATCCTGAGGCCATGGCGCTTTCCTCCCTGAGGGCGGACAAGGTAGCAGACGCGCTACTTAACATTTTCTCCCGAGTCGGGTTCCCTGCGGAGATGCTCTCCGATCAGGGATCCCAGTTTATGTCCGAACTCATGGAGGCCCTGTGCAAAAAGATACACATGACGCACATTGTCTCCAGTCCCTACCACCCGCAGACCAATGGACTGTGTGAACGGTTCAACGGGACGCTGAAGCAAATGCTGACCACGTTTGTTGAGTCGCAAGGTGGGGACTGGGAACGATACCTGCCTCATCTGTTGTTTGCGTACAGGGAGGTGCCGCAGGAGTCAACCGGGTTTTCCCCGTTTGAACTCCTGTATGGGAGGAATGTCCGAGGACCCTTACAATTGATGCGGGAGACATGGGAGGGCAAGGGCGACCCCACTGATGTCTCCGTGGTCGATTACGTCCTCAAGTTCAGGGACAAAATGGAGTCCCTGTCCGCAGTAGTGACCAACAACCTGGCCCAGGCTCAGGCCAAACAAAAAGCATGGTACGACCGCACTGCTGGAGAGCGGTCATTTGATGTGGGTGACAAGGTATATGCCCTTCTTCCCGTGAGGCAGAACAAGCTGCAAGCAGCCTGGGAGGGGCCTTTTACTGTAGTGCAGCGGTTAAACCCTCTGACGTATCTAGTGAACATGGGGGGCAGGAAGCAGAAGAGCTTTCATGTAAACATGCTGAAGGCCCACCATGACAGGACCCAGTATGCGCTGCCAGTGTGCAGCCGGTTAGAGCAGGGAGAGGCAGACCCCCTGTTAGACCTGCTGGCTGACGTACGAGATGTGGACGGCGACCTAAACGTCAATCCACAGCTCGCCTCAGCCCAGCAAGAGCAGTTACAGAAGGTGCTGGGCCAGTACCAGCACACCTTCTCCGGTATCCCGGGGTGGACCAGTATGGCGGTGCATGGGGTAGATACAGGTACCCATCCCCCCATCAGGCAATCCGCTTACCGTGTCTCTCCCGAGGTACAGGCGGACATGCAGAAGGAGGTGAGGGAGATGCTGGAGTTAGGGGTGGTTCAAAAGTCCAGTAGTGCCTGGGCAGCCCCTGTTGTCCTGGTCCCCAAGAAGGACCAGACAACTCGGTTCTGCGTAGACTACAGGAAACTGAACGCCATCACCACTACAGACGCCTACCCCATGCCTCGCATTGATGAGCTGCTAGATACACTGGCATCAGCCAGGTACCTATCAATCATGGATCTGAGCCGGGGGTATTGGCAGATACCACTTGCACCTGACGCGAGGCAAAAGTCGGCCTTCATCACCCCTTTCGGCCTCTTCGAGTTCACGATGATGCCCTTTGGGATGAAGAACGCCCCCGCCACGTTTCAGCGGGCCGTGAACGACCTGCTAGAGGGAATGCAAGGGTTCGCTGTAGCGTATCTGGATGACATTGCGGTGTTCAGCCCCACCTGGGAAGAACACCTCAAACACCTGTCCCAGGTACTAGAGAGGCTGGCCACGGCCAATCTGACGGTTAAACCGAGTAAGTGTCAGATTGGCATGACCGAGGTGCAGTACTTAGGTCACCGGGTGGGGGGTAACACCCTGAAACCTGACACGGGAAAGGTGGACGCCATCCTGGCATGGCCTCGACCTATCACGAAAAAGCAGGTCCAGGCGTTCCTGGGGACCGCCGGCTACTATAGGAAATTTGTTCCCGCCTATAGTACACTGGCGAAGCCCCTGACCGATGCCACTAGCAAGAAGCACCCCAAGGTTGTTAGCTGGACCCCCGCTTGCGAGAATGCCTTCCAGGCCTTGAAGCAGGCCCTCGCAAGCGCCCCTGTGCTTCAGGCCCCAGACTTCAGTCGTCGGTTTGTGGTACAAACCGATGCCTCTGACTACGGTCTCGGCGCAGTCCTCAGCCAGGTGGATGGAAAGGGGGATGAACACCCTATCCTCTACCTGAGCCGGAAGCTCCTGCCCCGAGAGGTAGCCTACTCCACAACTGAAAAGGAGTGCCTGGCGATCGTGTGGGCCCTACAGAAACTGCAGTCGTATCTGTACGGCCGCTCCTTCACGATCGTCACTGATCACAATCCCCTGAGTTGGCTAAACCGTACTGCTGGAACCAACGGCAAGCTCCTACGGTGGAGCCTGTCATTGCAGCAGTACGACTTTACGATCCAACACAAAGCAGGCAGCCGACACCAAAACGCTGATGGGCTGTCGCGGTGTCAGGGGGAACCCGACCCAACAGCGCCAATAGCTGCTACGGAAGGCGTCCTGTTGACACCTCCCTGAGCAGAGCTCGGGAAGGGGGAGGTGTGACGCCGGGCGACGCCCAGTCGTCCGAGGATTCGCGGCCGATTGTCCGATCGCAACCGTGATCGGAAAACTGACATTCTTTATTTTTAAAATAGAAGTTTTTCCTTCCTGCCTTCCCCCCCCTTTTGCCATGAGGGCTGAATGGGCCTGCGTTAGCATATGGCTAAAGCAACCTGGTTTAGCAAGAAATCCTGTTAAGGCTCCCGGAAAAGCTCTGGTGACACTAATGTGCTAATTGGGCAGAGCTGAAATACCAACAGAGTCTATTCAACAGGGGAAGCTAGCACAGCATGAGGTCTATTGACACCTACATTCCTCCCAGTCCTGACGGCACCGACTAAACTGAGTATGGAATGCATGGTGTTGATAACTTTGTCACATTTTGCAAATACCATCCATGGGAGGGATATGAAAATTACATAATTTTGTTTCCCTAATTCTGTAGAATATGGTGATACTAGACATAGCCAGGTAACCCGAGCAGGGGCTGAGATATGAATAATGGGGTCCCCGTGCGCCCCAAATATTGCAAGTTTGATGTCCTATGAACGTGTATTCTCAGCCCAATCTGAATATGAAATCGGTTTGCATGTGCGACAAAACCCCGGCGGGGTATGAAATTGGACATATTTTGTGGATGGCTGGAAGTTCCTCCCCTGAGAACTCACTGCCTGACACGCCCCTGGGCTGAGCTTGAGACTCCGCCCAGAAATGTCAGTGCTCAAAACTGATTGCATGAGGACCCCCAGCGAATTCCCCCACTTTCCATCATACCGAAAAGACTGCCACTGCTTGGGGAAATAGCAGTGGCCATCTTGCAGGCGGAGCAACGGCCATGTGGTTCGGCCATATTGCGAACTAACTGCAACAAAGGAACTTTGTCTTTTCCCGAACGGACTTTCCACAGAGTCATAAGTATTCGTTCTTTTTATCCCTTTTTCTTTTATGTACTGTGTTATCACTGTCTCTCATCGTTTAATTGTTCACGATTGTCTGTATATATCAATTATTTATATTGTAACAAATAAAGGCTTTTTAAAAGGTCTTTACCTCTCAGTAAAACCTTCTATTCAGTATACACAGACGAGACCTAAACTTCCGAAGGGACGCTACTGTTTTGATAGATAGATAGGAATTGCACAGTTTTAACCGGTTGTTTGTTTCACAGGTCTATAGCCAGTTAGCAGTTTTCTCTGGGCTGATAGAAAACAGAGATGGTGGCAAATCTACCCCTGGGTTGGAGTAAAAGTGTATTTTCGTAACCTCACAGGCTCCCTACTGCGTCGTGACGCTCAAACTCCGCCAATTCTACGCAGATTGCGTCCATAGCTCTCAATCTGTGTGCTAGAATCGGATCGGACGGTTTTGCGTGTTCACGGCCAGTGGGGCTCTTGTGACAGAGCCCCACCCCCCCTTATACAAGGCAAGGTCCTTGTGCCGTTTTACTCACTAGTCTGCCTACACTAATTAGTTAAGGGACAGCTGCTGACAGACTCTGCTAGGGAGAGTTTAGTTAGGCTCTTATAGGCTTGTTCCTAGCTAATTGTTGTTCCTTACATTCCTCACTCCCATCTTCCAGGGAAAAACAAAAATTTGCTTTCCTAAAACAGAAAGAATTTGCGATAATTCAGGTTAGAGTGAGCTCGAGATGTCTCCCAGAGCACCACTGCTGAATATATGCAAATTAACCATGGGTACAAGGGTACAATGGTTAATTTGCATATATTCAGCAGTGGTGCTCTGGGAGACATCTCGAGCTCACTCTAACCTGAATTATCGCAAATTCTTTCTGTTTTAGGAAAGCAAATTTTTGTTTTTCTTAACATCTTAGTAAGGGGGCTTTTAGGACCATTGTAGTCCCTTACACACTCCAATGAGGTCTGGGTCACCATGAGCTTGCTGGTTAGTCTGTACCTCTCGGTTTACAAGCCCTACTCCATAGAGCCAAATTAATCCATGCCATGCACTGATGAGGATCAAACAATCCGAAACAGTCTGTATGCATGTTGGATTATTATGGCTCTGTACAATTTAACAAGCTGACACATCATTGCATTCCAGCGGTTCTGGAGGTGTGTTTAGCTTCTAAGGGTACAATGGTTAATTTGCATATATTCAGCAGTGGTGCTCTGGGAGACATCTCGAGCTCACTCTAACCTGAATTATCGCAAATTCTTTCTGCTTTAGGAAAGCAAATTTTTGTTTTTCTTAACATCTTAGTAAGGGGGCTTTTAGGACCATTGTAGTCCCTTACACACTCCATTGAGTTCTGGGTCACCATGAGCTTGCTGGTTAGGCTGTGCCTCTCAGATAATAGTCATCATAAATAATTTATACTGTAATAGCTCTGCTTAGTCCATAAAAATGTACCATTATCCTAGAGAAAAATTAGCTTGCTTAAAGATTTGTAGGCTTTCAAAAGCCAGCTTACATAACTCGGCCGGGAATTGAACCCAGGTCTGAGTGCGTGGTAGATAGCGCTCTTAACGGCTATACCACCACCAACACTACATTCTGAAACCAGCCTAGCATGCACCATTATGATATATCCTAGAGAAAAATGAGCTTGCTTAAAGATTTGTAGGCTTTCAAAAGCCAGCTTACATACCTCGGCCAGGAATTGAACCCAGGTCTGAGTGCGTGGTAGATAGCTCTCTTAACCGCTATACCACCACCAACACTACATGCTGAAACTTCTTGGAGCAGACTTACGTCCTCCCTCCAAAAGCCACACATACATCCCCATAAAATCATTCAACAGCAACTGCGTGCACAGTCTTTGTGGTACAGAGTCTCTGTGGCACAATTGGTTAGCATGTTTGGCTGTTAACTAAAAGGTTAGTGGTTCAACCCCACCCAGGCATGGCCTTGCCTTTTGTGTTCAACATTTGTCCGAAGAGAACCCCAGATAGCCATGCAGATTCATCTCTCTTTCTCTCTCTCTCTCTCTAGTAGGGATGGTCATCGCTTTCCACGGAATTGTATTTTCCACAATTCCATTCCGTTTGGTCGGAACGGAATTGCTTTTTCAATCCGGCAGAATTCCGAAATTGCCTGTGAAATTCTGCTGGTATCCGTTGATGCCATTGAAGTTAATTTACAGCTTAAAACCATCAAGTCCTAGAGAGAGAGAGAGAGAGAGAGAGAGCAAGCTCATTTTTCTCTTGTGTATATCACAAAGGCACATGCTAGGCTGGCTTCAGCATGTAGTGTTGGTGGTGGTATAGCGGTTAAGAGAGCTATCTACCATGCACTCAGACCTGAGTTCAAATCCTGGCCAAGGTATATAAGCTGGCTTTTGAAATTCTACAATTCCCTGGAAGATGAGACCCTTCTCCCTCCGGGAGGAGGGAGAGAGGGATACACTGTCTGATGTTGTAAAGCAGTGCAGGCCTGTAATTGAACATTGCGTGAGATTTGTGACCTTAAAATAGGGGTTTATGTGAAATCTAGATTTTTGCCTGGGACTTTTGATGTGTATTTCACTCAATCATGTCTTCCTCCAGGTATTAGAACCCTTGAAACATGTTTTCTATCATTTTTTAGCCGGTAGAAATTCTTCTAAAATTTAAAGTTCACCTCCCCATTGAAGTCTATTGCGGTTTGCGAAAGTTCGTGCGAACCGGGGTTCGCGAACTGAAAATCGGAGGTTCGCGACATGCTGACCTAATCTGATGTGCAGTGGAGAGACCTGTTCTGCCAGAGGCTGTGCAAGATGTCTGAGAGGATGCGGCAGCCGCCAGGGTGACGTCAGACACGGAAGCAGCGGCCGCAGCACTCTCCGCTGGTGAGGTAATACTGCTATACCTGACAGTAGCCATGTATAGATGCCCCCAGTATAGTTTAGCCAGCTATAAGTGCCACAGGACAGGTTAGCCAGTATATACATTCACCTAAAGGATTATTAGGAATACTTGTTCAATTTCTCATGAATGCAATTATCTAATCAACCAATCACATGGCAGTTGCTTCAATGCATTTAGGGGTGTGGTCCTGGTCAAGAAAATCTCCTGAACTCCAAACTGCATATCAGAATGGGAAAGAAAGGTGATTTTTTTTTTTTTACGCACAACCATTTCTAGGGTTTACAAAGAATGGTGTTAAAAGGGAAAAACATTCAGTATGCGGCAGTCCTGTGGGTGAAAATGTCTTGTTGATGCTAGAGGTGAGAGGAGAATGGGCCAATTGATTCAATCTGATATAAGAGCAACGTTGACTGAAATAGCCACTTGTTACAACCGAGGTATGCAGCAAAGCATTTGTGAAGCCACAACACGCACATCCTTGAGGTGGATGGGCTACAACAGCAGAAGACCCCCACCGGGTACCACTCATTTCCACTACAAATAGGAAAAAGAGGCTACAATTTGCACGAGCTCACCAAAATTGGACAGTTGAAGACTGGAAAAATGTTGCCTGGCCTGATGAGTCTCGATAGAGTCAGAATTTGGCGTAAACAGAATGGGAACATGGATCCATCATGCCTTGTTACCACTGTGCAGGCTGGTGGTGTAATGGTGGGGGGGATGTTTTTCTTAGCACACTTTAGGCCCCTTAGTGCCAATTGAGCATCGTTTAAATGCCACGGGCTACCTCAGCATTGTTTCTGACCATGCCCGTCCCTTCATGACCACCATGTACCCATCATCTGATGGCTACTTCCAGCAGGATAATGCACCATGTCACAAAGCTCAAATCATTTCAAATTGGTTTCTGGAATATGACAATGAGTTCACTGTACTAAAATAGCCCCCACAGTCACCAGATCTCAACCCAATAGAGCATCTTTGGGATGTGATGGAACGGGAGCTTCGTGCCCTGGATGTGCATCCCACAAATCTCCATCAACTGCAAGTTGCTATCCTATCAATATGGGCCAACATTTCTAAAGAATGCTTTCAGCACCTTGTTGAATCAATGCCACGTAGAATTAAGGCAATTCTGAAGGCAAAAGGGGGTCAAACACTGTATTAGTATAAAGTGTAGAGAAACCGAGAGCCCAATATAGTGTAGTATGTTAAGCATAAATGAAGTAAAGGTTATCGTGAGAAAATTATACTCACACACATGGGTTACCACAAAGGCAACCACTGTATAGGCAGGTGAGTAGATTAGACCTGTCCTCACTCAGGGATAAGAAGTCGCTCTCTGTAGATGCGAAGGGAGGTAGATTACCCCTCCACCAGGGGTGGACACGGTATAGCAGTAGGAGAACAGAGGCGCCAGCAGGATAAAAGCAGATAAAAACTTTAAAATTTGCTGGGAGGAAGTGGTGGACTTACCTCCATAAAGCAGACACGAAAGACTGTCTGAATAGCAGCAATCACATTTATTAAATAGTACCCCAAAAAAGTGCAACACGTTTCGCAGGCCCAGCCCGCTTCATCAGGCAATAAACATGGGGACAAAACAGAATTTCGGCAATAGCAGGTGCTACACTGCAAAACCGCCGCTTTGATGATCCCAAGATCGTCATTCCCCTGATTGCGATTTTTGGTTTTAAACAGAAAATCGTTCAGCCCTACACCCTAGTATGGTAGGTAGTTGTGGCCCACCCTATTATGGTAGGAAGATGGGGGGCCTACCCTCTTACCCACGCTGGTATGGTACCACCCACCCTATTATGGTAGGTAGATGTGGAACCCACCCTCCCTTCCACCTACCCTAGCATGGTATGTAGTTGTGTACCACGCACCCACCCACTTTCGTATGGTATGAAGATGTGCCGCACTCTCCCTCTCTTGCACTCACCCTAGTATGCAGGGGCGCCGTGAGGCATAAAGCGAACCAAGCGGTCGCTTGGGGCCTCAAGATCTTAGGGGCCTCGGCGGCTCCGTGACGTCGGCGTGACGTCACTTTTTCCCCGCAGCCCCGCGGGGCTGGCAGAGCAAAGCAGGGCTACGGGAAGATGGCCGCCGCCGAAGCCCTGCTCTGGAGACTATGTCTCCAGTACAGGGCTTCGGGTAACCATCTTCCCTTAGCTCTGCATGAATCAGCGCGGGAGATTGGAGGAGGGAGCCAGGGAGGGAGCTCCGTGGGAACTGCGCGCCTGAGGAGCCGGCCGGGAGAGGAGACGGGGAGAGAAGACTTCTGCCAGTGCCAGCCTGCCAGGTGAGTAAATTCTTTTCTTTTTGCATCCCTAATTGCGATTGATTTCTGCTGAACTGTGCCCTAATTGCGTTTGATATCTGCTGAAAATGTGGCCCTAATTGCGATTGATTTCTGCTGAACTGTGCCCTAATTGCGTTTGATATCTGCTGAAAATGTGGCCCTAATTGCGATTGATTTCTGTTGAACTGTGCCCTAATTGCGTTTGATATCTGCTGAAAATGTGCCCTAATTGCGTTTGATTTCGGCTGAAAATGTGCCCTAATTGCGTTTGATTTCTGCTGAAAATGTGCCCTAATTGCGTTTGATTTCTGCTAAAATGTGGCCCAAATTGCGTTTTTATTTTCTGGTGTCTGGGGTAACTGTTGCTGCATTTATTATTTAATGGTCATAGTTGGCTATATTTGCTGTTACGGTTAAGCTTCGCCCATACAATGTCATGGCCACGCCCATCTTTCGGCGCGCTACGCGCGCCTCAATCACCCTCACATCCATTTTTTCCCCGCAAACAGCCCCGCCCCAATCCACCCTCCTGCTCCACCCACATGTCATGGTCACGCCCACTTATGCGGGATAACCACACCCATTCTTTGCCGCGGCGCAGGATAGGGCCTCTTGCTACAGTCCGCTTGGGGCCACAAAAACCTTAGCTGCACCCCTGCTAGTATGGTAGGTATATGTGGCTCACCCACCCTAGTATGGTAGGTAGATGTGGCTCACCCACCCTAGTATGGTAGGTAGATGTGGCTCACCCACCCTAGTATGGTAGGTAGATTTCTACCGCCATTTTTAACCTCCTTGGCGGTTAATTTTTTTTGCCTAATTGGCAAAAATCCTTTTTTTTTTTAATTTTTTTTTTGTTTCATGTAAAGCTACCAGAGTGGTAGCTACATGAAACACCACTAGAGGGCGCATGTGTCCCTCTAGTGCAGCTGTGCCCAACCTACGGCCCGCGGGCCATTTGTGGCCCGCGAGGCCAGTTTCTGTGGCCCGCGTGGCGGTGTCCTGCGGAGGGGGAGGCTGGGGGAGACTGAGGAGGCTGCCCGCGGAGGGGTAGAGGATCGGGTGGTATTGCGTAGTAAAGTATCGGCATAGTCCCGCGCATACACGCTGGTATTCAGCCCCGGGTAGCGCTGGGATAGTTAGAAATCCTCGCTCATTGGTTAGTGCAGGAACCTTCCTCCAATAGGAATTAGGCTGATTCCTATTGGAGGAAGGTTCCTGCACTAACCAATGAGCGAGGCTTTCTAACTATCCCAGCGCTACCCGGGGCTGAATACCAGCACATTCTCAAGTATGCGCGACTACGCCGATACTTTACTACGCAATACCACACGATCCTCTCCTCCTCGGGCAGCCTCCTCAGCCCCACACAGAGCGGGCAGCCCACTCAGCCCCACACAGACAGGGCAGCCTCCTCAGCCCCACACAGACAGGGCAGCCTCCTCAGCCCCACACAGACAGGGCAGCCCCCTCAGCCCCACACAGACAGGGCAGCCTCCTCAGCCCCACACAGACAGGGCAGCCTCCTCAGCCCCACACAGAGCTGACAGCCCCCTCAGCCCCACACAGAGCAGACAGCCCCCTCAGCCCCACACAGAGCAGACAGCCCCTCAGCCCCACACAGACAGGGCAGCCTCCTCAGCCCCACACAGACAGGGCAGCCTCCTCAGCCCCACACAGACAGGGCAGCCCACTCAACCCCACACAGACAGGGCAGCCCCCTCAGCCCCACACAGAGCTGTCAGCCCCACACAGAGCAGACAGCCCCCTCAGCCCCACACAGAGCGGGCAGCCCCACACAGAAACTGGCTCACGTTCTCGCATCACAGATGATCATCTTCATTCTGTATTAAGAATAAATGTTACAAATTTGGAGCCAAATATCCAGAAATTGGTTTCTGAAAAACAGCCGCAAACTTCTCATTAAGAAAATGTGCATCAAATGGTGAGTACAACAATTCTTATATTGTCGTTTTCTTTCCATTTCCAACACCATGTTAACTGTTACTAGAAAAACGTTTAAAGTTTTACATCGAAAATTTGTATGCATGTGTTCCAGCCCTCGAGATTTTTCTTGATTTAAAGTTCGGCCCTCGGGCCAAAAAAGGTTGGGCACCACTGCTCTAGTGCGATCGTCGCCGGCATCTATAGCAAACAGGGGAACGCGTATATAACGCGTTCCCCTGTTTGGCTTCTCCTGTCGCCATGGCGACGATCGGGATGACGTCATGGACGTCAGCCGACGTCCTGACGTCATGCGCACTCGATCCAGCCCATAGCGCTGCCCGGAACTCATTGGTCCGGGCAGCGCAGGGCTCTGGCGGGGGGGCGGCGGCTTGAGCGGCGGCGATCAAGCTGTGCGCGCGGCGCACAGCACTTTACAGAATAAAAATCGCCCCACCAGGGGCTGAGATCTCCCCCTGCGCGGCATAGCCCGAGCTCAGCTCGGGCTTACCGCCAGGGAGGTTAATTATCGGTGGGGTCACATGCAAGGCGGTGGAGTCGGAGCTGAGGAGTCAGAGTTGGGGCAATATTTGGGTACCTGGAGTCGAAGTTAAAGCCTCAAGCCACTCTCCCTCTGCGCAGAGCTTACAGGAGCTGCAGTCGGCGAAAAAGCATGCATGAACTGGGTTCATTCACGCGTCGCCTAATGTGAAAGAGCCCTAAGGGCTCTTTTACACTTGCTAACGTGTGCTTGAACCTAGTTCATGCATGCTTTTTGCGACGCAGGGCTAGACATCGGAAAATGTCGATCAGTGGTGTTAGCACTAATTAACTCGACGGTAAACACTTGCGTCATGCAATTAAATGTTCCCGGGAGCATCCCAACGCACGGAAACACAGTGTTTCATTTTACCTAACAAAACATAGAAAATGTCCGTTGCGTTAAAACAGCCATTTTCATGCCTAGTGCAAAAGAGCCATCACAAGATTTGGCAAAGTTAACTTTGCCAAATTTATACTTTTGGAAAATATTCTGAAAGGCAGGTCCATTGGACAAAAATAAATGCCTATAATTTTATCCGACTTGGTATGAAAAAAATGATTAAGTAGGATATCTAGACAAACTCACATATCTAATGTCAATTAATCCTGGTAGTTCAAATTTTAATAGTATGATACTTTGACATCTTCTTATCAATTGTCAATTAATCCTACCAGGTAGTTCAAATTTTGATAGTATGATACTTTGATATCCTCTCATCAATTGTCAATTAATCCTACCAGGTAGTTCAAATTTTGATAGTATGATACTTTGACATCTTCTTATCAAGTGTCAAATAATCCTACCAGGTGGTTCAAATTTTGATAGTATGATACTTTGACATCTTCTTATCAATTGTCAATTAATCCTACCAGGTGGTTCGAATTTTGACAGTATGATACTTTGACATCTTATCAAGTGCCAATTAATCCTAGCTAGTGGTTGAAATTTTGATAGTATGATACTTTGACATCTTCTTATCAATTGTCAATTAATCCTACCAGGTGGTTCGAATTTTGACAGTATGATACTTTGACATCTTCTTATCAAGTGTCAATTAATCCTACCTAGTGGTTGAACTTTTGATAGTATGATACTTTGACATCTTATCAATTGTCAATTAATCCTACCAGGTAGTTCAAATTTTAATAGTATGATAGTTTGACATCTTCTTATCAATTGTCAATTAATCCTACCAGGTGGTTCGAATTTGGACAGTATGATACTTTATGGTGGTCTACTTCACAAGAGACAAGCAGCTCTAAGCATGAGCTCCTGAAAGCCCACCTAATTTTACCTTGTAATGAGCAACTAAAGGGAAATAATGTGAAAAATTAAGCAGCCTATGGAAGACTAAAGCTTAAAATGCAAACAATCTGAATGAAATCTGAATGAAAAGAAGGAAAAACAATAAAAGACACCAAAAAGGATTATCAAGCTGGACCACTCAGAGGAAATGTAGAGAAGATTAAAGGAAAGCAAGCAGCAGCAAACCAAATCCTGTCAACCAACAGATCCTAACAACAGCAGAAACCATCTCCAGAACCGGCCAAGTCTGCAGAACTGAGTCCTTTGAGGTAAGGGCATTCTGCTAAATATTACATACTCTATAGAAATAAGAACAGTTTACTTAGCCATTTTACAATGGAAAGCTTAAAACCAGCAGAACAAAAGACTAGCCATGTAACAGAGGAGCCCAGCACAGCCAGCAGGGGGTCTCTGTCTGACACCCTGGAGATTGTTTACACACCCAAGAGGAAAAGCAAGAAAGCTCAAAAACAGAAAATAATTCAAGATAACCCAGAGACTCTTTATGCAGACTTCTCATCAAAACCCAGAATAAAAACAGATCTGTTATTTCACACAGAGGAAACCGAGGCCTGGCATACTGCTATCTGCCACCAATTCAAGAACACTATATTAGGAAGTATGCCAAATGGGAAACAAATAAGAATTATGGATCAGGAAGACTCAGAGACTGTTTTGCTGACTGTTAGCGTGCACCACACTGGCACAATCATGATACAAGGTGTACAACACTACCTGGATGAGTTTGAAAAGCTGTATCCTCACATGCAAAATCAAGTAATAAGTCAAATAGAAAACCAGCCAGATCCAGATGCCATAAACAGTGGACATAAACATACCAAACCATCCTCCAGAGGCAAGGCTGCATCTGGTGTGATAACATCACATACTTCACAAGACATCCTCAAAGACAGTTTATCTGAACTGGAAAGAGACTTTCACCTTTTCAGAGAGCAGATTGCAAAAAACAAAAGTGACAATGAGATTACAATTAACCAACTAAAAGTGGAATTGAAGTCACTCAAAGATGCAAGTGATAGACTGCAAACTGAAAACAACCAGCTTAAAGAGTAAAGGTAGCCATACACTGGTCGATTTGCCATCAGATTCGACCAACAGACAGATCCCTATCTGATCGAATCTGATCAAAAAGGGATTGTATGGCTACCTTTACTGCAAACAGATTGTGAACCAATTTCAGCCTGAAACCGTTCACAATCTGTGGTGGTGGTGGTGCTGCCGCCGCTTCCCCCCATCCCGCATACATTACCTGCTCCGCCGGCGCGACTCCCGGATCTCCGCTCTTCTTCTCCGCTCTGGTCTGGTCTGGTCTCCGGCATGCTTCCCTTCTTCCTGTCTGGGGGAAGTTTAAACAGTAGAGCGCCCTCTACTGTTTGAACTTCCTGCAGGGACAGCAAGAAGGGAAGCATGCCGGAGACCAGACCAGAGCGGAGAATGAAGAGCGGAGACCCGGGAGCCGCGCCGGCGGAGCAGGTAATGTATTGCAGCTCTATTGCGTCGGTCGTCGGGTACTCGAACGCCGCTAGCGATGCTCTCTTTACCCGCGGGCGATCGACGGTTATTTTCCGCACGGCGCGATCGACGGGATCGGACGGAATGGATCGAAATTCGGCGTGTAGCGCAAACGATTGGCAGCAGATTCGATCCCAGTGATCGAATCTGCTGTCGAAACGGCGGCAAATCGGGCCAGTGTATGGCCAGCTTAACTGTTAGGCATGAATTTAAAAATAGTTTTTTATATCCCTCTTTAATAAAGCCTACAAAGATGATAAAAAGGCACTGGCACATTGAAAAAACATTCACACTTTTACATTAATATGATTTATAAATTCTCTTGCCCCCAGCTCCTAATTCGTATGCAGAGCCGCAAGAGAAGTAGCAGTGAATGCTGGGCGGCTTTTTTTTCTCCTTTACTGTTCCCTGTGCCTCCCCTTCATTTCATATTCCTCCCCTGTATGCAGTAGTGCAGCCCGATTGGCTGCTTCCTCTGCCCCTCACATTTTCCCCAGCCACGCCTCTTCTCCTCTCTGATTGGCAATACAGAGAAGTCACTGTCAGCGACGTCATCTGTAGTTGCCGGAGGAGTGAATATGAGGCTGTTTTCAGCGGCGACCAGAAGACAGGAGAGAGAAGACAGGAGATAGCGGAGAACGGATCCAGACCCGGAGGAGGGTAGACCCTATGCGGACGGACGACTAATCCAGCTGGAGGGGAACTTGCCGAGGCTGCTGACAGAGAAGAGTGACGTGTGGTAATGTATTTTTTTTTTATTACACGCACCACCGCTGCGCATCTCTGCATACTAATGAGGGCAGACCTATACCTACACTGGGGGTAGATCTATATGGGGGGGCGGACCTATAACTACACTGGGGGAAGACCTATATCGGGGGCAGACCTATACCTACACGGGGAAAGACCTATATGGGGGCAGACCTATACCTACACTGGGGGAAGACCTATATTGGGGGCAGACCTATACCTACACTGGGGAAAGACCTATATCGGGGGCAGACCTATACCTACCAGGGGAAAAGCCTATATGGGGGCAGACCTATACCTACACGGGGAAAGACCTATATGGGGGCAGACCTATACCTACACTGGGGGAAGACATATACCTACACTGGGGGAAGACCTATATCGGGGGCAGACCTATACCTACACTGGGGGAAGACCTATATCGGGGGGCAGACCTATACCTACACTGGGGGAAGACCTATACAGGGGCAGACCTATACCTACACTGGGGGAAGACCTATATGGGGGGCGGACCTATACCTACACTGGGGGAAAACCTATATCGGGGGCAGACCTATACCTACACTGGGGGAAGACCTATATCGGGGGGCAGACCTATACCTACACTGGGGGAAGACCTATATCGGGGGGCAGACCTATACCTACACTGGGGGAAGACCTATACAGGGGCAGACCTATACCTACACTGGGGGAAGACCTGTACAGGGGCAGACCTATACCTACACTGTGGGAAGACCTATATAAGGGGCAGACCTATACCTACACTGGGGGAAGACCTGTATGGGGGCAGACAATTACCTATACTGGGGTCAGATATATACCTGTACTGGGTGAAGAACTATACTAGGCGCTGAGCTATAGCTAAACTGGGGGCAGATCTATACAAAGGGCAGACTCATACCCACGCTGGGGGCAGACCTATACCTATACTGGGGAAGACATACCTACATGAAGGGGGAGAAGACCTATACCGGGGACAGACCTCTACCAGGTGCATACCTATACTGGGGGAAGACCTATACCTACACTGGGGGCAGACGTGCACCTATGCTGGGGCAGAAACATACCTATACTGGGGACAAAACATTAACTATACTGGGGCAGAAGCATACCTATACTGGGGGTATACCTATGCTGGGGGCAGATGCGCCCCTATATACCGGGGACAGAACTATACCTATACTGGGGGTATATGTATACCTATACTGGGGCAGAACTATACCTATACTGGGGGTAGATGTATAGGTCTCCCCCCAGTATAGGCATACATCTGCCCCAGTATAGGCATACATCTGCCCCCAGTATAAGCATACATCTACCCCCAGTATAAGCATACATCTTCCCCCAGTATAGGTGTAGGTCTCCCCCGGTATAGGTCTGCATCTGCCCCCAGTATAGAGCTTCAACCAGTACAGTTATATATCTGCCCCTAGTATCGTTATAGGTATAGGTCTGCCCCATTAGCTTGCAGAGATGTGCAGTGGTGGTGCCTGTAATGAAAAAAAATACATTACCACACGTCGCTCTTTTCCTTCTTCCTCTTTCAGCAGCCTCAGCAAGCAATGCGGTGGGGTTCCCCTCTGCCGGTCTTCCGTCTGTCCACATAGGGTCTTCCCTCCTCCGGGTCTGGGATCCGCGCTCCGGCATCCGCCAACGATCTCCACCGTCCTTCTGGTCACCAACGCAAGCAGCCTCCTGTGCACCGTCGGCAACTACAGATGACGTCGGTGACGTCTCTCTATTGCCAATCAGAGAGGAGCCGAGGCGTGGCTGCCTCTCCTCTCCCTCCATAGGACAGTACATGCAGCCTCCTGCCTCTCCTCCCCTCTCCATAGGACAGGACAGTACATGCAGTCACCTGCCTCTCCATAGGACAGGACAGTACATGCACCGTCCTGCCTCTCCTTCCCTTAGGACAGTACATGCAGCCTCCTGCCTCTCTTCCCTTCTCCATAGGACAGTACATGCAGCCTCCTGCCTCTCCCCTCTCCATAGGACAGTACATGCAGCCTCCTGCCCCTCCTCCCCTCTCCATAGGACAGTATATGCAGCCTCCTGCCTCTCCCCCTCTCTATAGGACAGTATATGCACCCTCCAGCCTCTCCTCCCCTCTCCGTAGCACAGTACATGCACCCTCCTGCCTCTCCCCCTCTCCATAGGACAGTACATGCACCCTCCTGCCTCTCCATAGGACAGTACATGCACCCTCCTGCTTCTCCTCCCCTCTCCATAGGACAGTACATGCACCCTCCTGCCTCTCCTCCCCTCTCCATAGCACAGTACATGCACCCTCCTGCCTCTCCCCCTCTCCATAGCGGAGCAGTGCTTTTTAGCGCTGCTAGATTTGGGCGCAGCCGGCGCCTCCATAGACTACAATAGGAATCACTCCTATTGCAGCGCTCAGTGAGTAACGTCGGCTCCGTCAGGAGACGGAGCCGAGGTTGCTTAAAAAACACAATAATTCGGCCTCCAGCAATCGCTGGAAGCCGAATTATTTCATTCCCCCACTATCCATGTCGGCCTGGAGGTGGAATAGTAATTAAAACGGCCGGGACTTGTGCAGAAGCAGGATCAGCCATATACCGCTGTATCCTGCGCCCAAGTCTACCGGCGCCGATTTCAAATGTACTCCTCCATAGGACAGTACATGCACCCTCCTGCTTCTCCTCCCCTCTCCATAGGACAGTACATGCACGCTCCTGCCTCTCCTCCCCTCTCCATAGCACAGTACATGCAGCCTTCTGCCCCTCCTCCCCTCTCCATAGGACAGTACATGCAGCCTCCTGCCTCTCCATAGGACAGTACACGCATCCTCCTGCCTCTCCTCCCCTCTCCATAGGACAGTACATGCACCCTCCTGCCTCTCCTCCCCTCTCCATAGGACAGTACATACTGCCTCTCCCCCTCTCCATAGGACAGTACATGCACCCTCCTGCCTCTCTTCCCCTCTCCATAGGACAGTACATGCACCCTCCTGCCTCTCCTCCCCTCTCCATAGCACAGTACATGCAGCCTCCTGCCCCTCCTCCCCTCTCCATAGGACAGCATATGCAGCCTCCTGCCTTTCCCCCTCTCCATAGAACAGTACATGCACCCTCCTGCCTCTCCCCCTTTCTATAGGACAGTACATGCACCCTCCTGCCTCACCTCTCCATAGGACAGTACATGCACCCTCCTGCTTCTCCTCCCCTCTCCATAGGACAGTACATGCACCCTCCTGCCTCTCCTCCCCTCTCCATAGCACAGTACATGCACCCTCCTGCCTCTCCTCCCCTTTCCATAGGACAGTACATGCACCCTCCTGCCTCACCTCTCCATAGGACAGTACATGCACCCTCCTGCTTCTCCTCCCCACTCCATAGGACAGCATATGCACCCTCCTGCCTCTCCTCCCCTCTCCATAGGACAGTACATGCACCCTCCTGCCTCTCCTCCCCTCTTCATAGGACAGCATATGCACCCTCCTGCCTCTCCTCCCCTCTCCATAGCACAGTACATGCACCCTCCTGACTCTCCTCCCCTCTCCATAGCACAGTACATGCACCCTCCTGCCTCTCTTCCCCTCTCCATAGGACAGTACATGCACCCTCCTGCCTCTCCCCCTCTCCATAGGACAGTACATGCACCCTCCTGCTTCTCCTCCCCTCTCCATAGGACAGTACATGCACCCTCCTGCCTCTCCTCCCCTCTCCATAGCACAGTACATGCAGCCTTCTGCCCCTCCTCCCCTCTCCATAGGATAGTACATGCAGCCTCCTGCCTCTCCCCCTCTCCATAGGACAGTACATGCACCCTCCTGCCTCTCTTCCCCTCTCCATAGGACAGTACATGCACCCTCCTGCCTCTCCCCCCCTCTCCATAGCACAGTACATGCAGCCTCCTGCACCCTCCTGCTTCTCCTCCCCTCTCCATAGGACAGTACATGCACCCTCCTACCTCTCCTCCCCTCTCCATAGCACAGTACATGCAGCCTTCTGCCCCTCCTCCCCTCTCCAAAGGATAGTACATGCAGCCTCCTGCCTCTCCCCCTCTCCATAGGACAGTACATGCACCCTCCTGCCTCTCCTCCCCTCTCCATAGGACAGTACATGCACCCTCCTGCCTCTCCTCCCCTCTCCATAGCACAGTACATGCAGCCTCCTGCCTCTCCCCCTCTCCATAGGACAGTACATGCACCCTCCTGCCTCTCTTCCCCTCTCCATAGGACAGTACATGCACCCTCCTGCTTCTCCTCCCCTCTCCTTAGGACAGTACATGCACCCTCCTGCCTCTCTTCCCCTCTCCATAGGACAGTACATGCAGCCTCCTGCCCCTCCTCCCCTCTCCATAGGACAGCATATGCAGCCTCCTGCCTCTCCCCCTCTCCATAGAACAGTACATGCACCCTCCTGCCTCTCCCCCTTTCTATAGGACAGTACATGCACCCTCCTGCCTCTCCTCCCCTCTCCATAGCACAGTACATGCAGCCTCCTGCCTCTCCCCCTCTCCATAGGACAGTACATGCACCCTCCTGCCTCTCCTCCCCTCTCCATAGCACAGTACATGCACCCTCCTGCCTCTCCTCCCCTTTCCATAGGACAGTACATGCACCTTCCTGCCTCTCCCCCTCTCTATAGGACAGTACATGCAGCCTCCTGCCTCTCCCCCTCTCTATAGGACAGTACATGCACCCTCCTGCCTCTCCTCCCCTCTCCATAGGACAGTACATGCACCCTCCTGCCTCTCCTCCCCTCTTCATAGGACAGTATATGCACCCTCCTGCCTCTCCCCCTCTCCATAGGACAGTACATGCACCCTCCTGCTTCTCCTCCCCTCTCCATAGGACAGTACATGCACCCTCCTGCCTCTCCTCCCCTCTCCATAGCACAGTACATGCAGCCTTCTGCCCCTCCTCCCCTCTCCATAGGACAGTACATGCAGCCTCCTGCCTCTTCCCCTCTCCATAGGACAGTACATGCACCCTCCTGCCTCTCCTCCCCTCTCCATAGGACAGTACATGCACCCTCCTGCCTCTCCTCCCCTCTCCTTAGGACAGTACATGCACCCTCCTGCCTCTCCTCCCCTCTCCATAGGACAGTAAATGCAGCCTCCTGCCTCTCCCCCTCTCCATAGAACAGTACATGCACCCTCCTGCCTCTCCCCCTCTCTATAGGACAGTACATGCACCCTCCTGCCTCACCTCTCCATAAGACAGTACATGCACCCTCCTGCTTCTCCTCCCCTCTCCATAGGACAGTACATGCACCCTCCTGCCTCTCCTCCCCTCTCCATAGGACAGTACATGCACCCTCCTGCCTCTCCTCCCCTCTTCATAGGACAGTATATGCACCCTCCTGCCTCTCCTCCCCTCTCCATAGCACAGTACATGCACCCTCCTGCCTCTCCTCCCCTCTCCATAGGACAGTACATGCACTCTCCTGCCTCTCCCCCTCTCCACAGGACAGTACATGCACCCTCCTGCCTCTCCCCCTCTCCATAAGACAGTACATGCACCCTCCTGCTTCTCCTCCCCTCTCCATAGGACAGTACATGCACCCTCCTGCCTCTCCTCCCCTCTCCATAGCACAGTACATGCAGCCTTCTGCCCCTTCTCCCCTCTCCATAGGACAGTACATGCAGCCTCCTGCCTCTCCCCCTCTCCATAGGACAGTACATGCACCCTCCTGTCTCTCCTTCCCTCTCCATAGGACAGTACATGCACCCTCCTGCCTCTCCTCCCCTCTCCATAGGACAGTACATGCACCCTCCTGCCTCTCCTCCTCTCTCTATAGCACAGTACATGCAGCCTCCTGCCTCTCCCCCTCTCCATAGGACAGTACATGCACCCTCCTGCCCCTCCTCCCCTCTCCATAGGACAGTATATGCAGCCTCCTGCCTCTCCACCTCTCCATAGGACAGTACATGCACACTCCTGCCTCTCCTCCCCTCTCCATAGGACAGTACATGCACCCTCCTGCCTCTCCTCACCTCTCCTTAGCACAGTATATGCAGTCGCCTGCCTCTCCTTCCTCTCTATAGGACAGTACATGCACCCTCCTGCCTCTCCCCCTCTCCATAGGACTGTACATGCACCCTCCTGCCCAGGGCCGGCCTTTGACCTGAGCGACCGGAGCGATCGCTCAGGGCGCCGGCTTCAGGGTGGGCGCTCCTGCCTCTGGCAATAACAAGTAGGCGGACAACTAGGGCACAAACTGCGAGCAGAGCAGGCTGTTGTCCAGTGCAGAAGCGGGCACTAGGACCTGGAGGAGACATACTTCTCCAACGCTCGGACTTCCTTATCAGCCCCCCTCCCCGCCCCTTCAAGCACGCTGGATGGATAGAGGAGCAGTCCGAGGTGGCGAGGTAATCCTCTTGTGGGCTGTTAGAATTTGTGTCGTTTTCTTTCTGGAGCAAGCTCCTACAAACTGTCTTGTCCTGTCTGCCGCTGCTAGAATGTAGTGTGTGTAGCTGTGTGTATATATAGACTGTGTGTGTGTGTGTGTGTGTGTGTGTGTTTGTGTGTGTGTGTAGTATGTGTGTGTGTGTGTGTGTGTGTAGCTGTGTGTAGCTGTGTGTGTGTATATAGACTGTGTGTGTATATATAGACTGTGTGTGTATAGACTGTGTGTAGCTGTGTGCATATAGACTGTGTGTAGCTGTGTGCATATAGACTGTGTGTGTGTGTGTGTGTGTGTGTGTGTGTGTGTGTGTGTGTGTGTGTGTGTGTGTGTGTGTGTGTGTGTGTGTGTGTGTGTGTGTGTGTGTGTGTGTGTGTGTGTGTGTGTGTGTGTGTGTGTGTGTGTGTAGCTGTGTGTATATAGACTGTGTGTGTAGCTGTGTGTATTGTGACAGGGTGTCACAATGTTTATCAGAGAAAGTGCTGGATGGTGTATATGTTGCACCACGATTCCAGCACTTCATGTGTTAAAAGGCTCCAGGAATATTGTTGTTTTCTTCTTTCCTGAAGCCTATTGGGAAAAAGAAAACCAGTCTAGGGTCCTGGAGCCGGTCAGGGAAGAGCTGGGTGGGTTCCCTGACCACCTGGAGCCAGTCCGGGTTTTTCCTATCTGTGTGCTGCTCACACAGGTGTAGTACTTAAGTTAGCAGGCTGGACAATGGGAGAGCTTCCTGTATGCAGTCTGCCTGAAAGCTGCAAGGAAAAGGAGCTCTGTGAGTAATTGCAAACCTGCTAAACTGTAAGTTGCTCTGTTTTGTTTCATGGACTGTGATCAAATATATTTGTGTTGCTAGTATAGACAGGACTGCTGAGTGAGGTAGGCAGGAGCCAGACGGCTATGTTTATTTTCCTTTTTGTTTATTGTTTTGAGCAACTTGCAAAATAAAGCCTGAGCAACAGACTGGTTGTATGGGAAAAACTGGTCACTACCCCTGTTTGTGCATGGTGGAATCCTGCAAGAGGCTGCAACAGTCCACAATTGGTGCTCGGATGCGGGCATAAAGATTCCCTACCAAGTGCGTTTCATCTAGCAAGTTGGTTGCATTGCATCACGTCTGCTGTTTGTAAAAACGATGGAAGATCTTGTGTTACGCTTGGCTCAACTTAGTGCAGCCCAGCAAGAGGCAAATGTGCTGCAGCGAGAGACTAATGCACAGCAGGCTGCCCAGCAGGAGGCGCTGGCTGCACAGCAGGCTGCCCAGCAGGAGGCACAGCAGGAAATTGTACGTCTGCTGAGTGCTCAGGTGACAGCCCTGGCTGAGGCAGCAGAGAGAGATAGGAATGTGCAAGCTGAAGCTGCCAGGAAAGACAGAGAAACCCTTGCGGAGGTTCTGCAGCAGCTGAACTTGCGCCAGGAACAAGCTGGCAGTGCCACTGGTAACAGTGGCTTGGTTAAAGCAAGCCACTTTCTCCAAAAGATGACTCCACATGATGATGTGGAAGCATTTCTGAATACATTTGAGCGTACAGCAGAGCGAGAGGCGTGGCCTAAGACCCAGTGGGCAGGCTTGGTTGCTCCGTTTCTAACCGGTGATTCTCAGAAAGCATATTTTGATTTGACTGCTGAGGATGCTCAGGACTATGAGAAATTAAAACTAGAAATTCTCCGCCGGTTGGGGGTCACTCCAGCTGTGCGGGCCCAACGAGTGCACCGTTGGAATTACCTGTCTAATAAGTCTCCCAGGTCACAGATGCATGATTTGATTTATCTTGTGCGAAAATGGTTACAACCTGAGATACTCACTGCACCCCAGATTGTCGAAAGGGTCACGATGGATCGATTCTTGACAGCTCTGCCGCATGAGTTAAGAAAGTGGGTTAGTCATGCTGATCCAAAGTCCGCAGATGAGTTGGTTGAGATGGTAGAACGCTACCTAGCGGCAGAAGGGTTTTTAGCAGGTGTGTCGGCTCCAGAGAACTTACCTGCAAAGCGGCGTCTGCCAGCAGGGCCAGGAAGAGGCACATCAGCCCTAAGTTCTCCTGGGGGTTCTAAAACATGGGTGAAGACCAACATGGATACCAGGTGTTCGAAAGATACTCTACCAGGCTCCAGTATCCAGTGCTGGCGGTGTAAAGCTTGGGGGCATGTAGCTGCCAAGTGTCCTATGGTCACAGAGCCCATGGAGTGTGAAGCAGCACGGCGGTTATCCTTCTTTGCCCATCCTGCGTGTCTGACATCTGCTGTGGCCCACATGGCGCTGGTCAAAGTGGGTGGAAGGAGTGTCCAGGCATTGCTAGACTCTGGGAGCCTGGTCACGCTTGTACATTCAGATCTGGTAGCACCAGACCAGATGAAAAAACAGTGTATTGGTGTTTTGTGCATACATGGTGATGCAAAGAGTTATGGTACAGCGGTGGTCCCAATTGAAACCCAATTTGGTGTAACACCCCATGAGGTTGGAGTGTCTAAATCATTGATGCATAGTGTTATACTGGGACGTGACTTTCCCTTGTTTTGGGAACTCTGGAAGGTCGAGTTCCCACCCCAGACTCCCTTAACTTTGGGAGATGAATGTTCAGCTTCTTTGCCAGAAATTGGGGACTCAAGTTCTGAAGTCTCAGCTGTAAGGGTAGCCCCACTTGAGCCTGACCAATTCCCTCTCTCTGTGTTGGTTGGGGACACTGAAGCGTCCCAGGAGACTGTGGAAGAGTCACCTATGCCAGAACTGGAGTATTCTCAGGATAACTTTGGCACATCCCAGTTAAGGGATCCAACCTTAGCTCATGCTTGGGAAAATGTGGCTGTGATTAATGGTGTTGCCCAGGGTACAGGATTGGAGAATGTGTATCCTCAGTTTGTTGTCAACCATAATCTCCTTTATCGTGTTGATAATATAAGAGGTGAAATGGTGGAACAACTGGTTGTTCCTAGTTCACACAGAAAAATTGTACTTGACCTGGCTCATAAAAACCCAATGGGAGGACACTTGGCTGCTGAGAAGACTCAGCAACGAGTGCTCCAAAGGTTTTTTTGGCCTGGGGTGTTTTCAGAAATCAAACGTTACTGTGGGTCTTGCCCAGAATGTCAGTTGACGTCCCCTGCTCCTCATTTCCGGGGCCCCTTGGTACCACTACCCATCATTGAGGTACCTTTTCACCGGATTGCTATGGATCTGGTGGGGCCCCTGGTGAAGTCTGCAAAGGGACATCAATACATTCTGGTGGTTTTAGACTACGCCACAAGATATCCAGAGGCGATTCCCTTACGGAACACATCAGCTAAAACAATTGCCCGGGAACTGTTTCACATGTTTGCTAGAACAGGTATACCCAAAGAGATCCTGACAGATCAAGGAACGCCCTTTATGTCTAGGGTAATGAAAGATTTGTGTAAATTACTGGGTATACAACAGTTAAGGACATCAGTCTACCACCCTCAAACTGACGGGTTGGTAGAGCGATTCAATAAAACTCTCAAAAGTATGTTAAAAAGGGTCGTTGATGCAGACGGGAGAGACTGGGATTGCCTACTCCCTTACTTGATGTTTGCAGTTCGTGAAGTACCTCAGTCATCTACTGGGTTTTCCCCGTTTGAGCTTTTGTACGGGCGACACCCCCGGGGACTTTTAGATATTGCAAAAGAATCATGGGAAGAGGAGCCTTCTCCTCACCGCTCAGTTGTGGAACATGTTTTACAGATGCAGGACCGCATCACAGCAGTAATGCCCATAGTTCAGGAACATATGAGGCAGGCTCAAGAAGCCCAGAGTCGTATCTATAATCGGGGAGCCAGACTCAGGGTTTTTGAGCCAGGTGATCGGGTCCTGGTTCTGGTCCCCACAGCAGAAAGTAAATTTCTAGCAAAGTGGCAAGGTCCCTATGAAATTGTGGAAAAAATGGGGGATGTGAATTATAAAGTACACCAACCTGACAAACGGAAAAAGATACAGATCTATCATGTTAATTTAATCAAGGCCTGGAAGGACCCTTTAGTCTCAATGGCAGCTGAGCGTCTCAGTCCTTCACTCCAGGGAGGAGTTCCTGAGGTGAGGGTCTCGGAGGCTTTATCAAGGCCCCAAGCCCAAGAAGTAAAAGAATTCCTCCTTAGAAATGCTGACGTATTTTCAGATTTGCCAGGGTGCACTCATGTCATTGAGCATGATATTGTTACCGATCCACAAGCTCGGGTTCGCCTGAAGCCATATCGTATTCCTGAAGCCCGCAGGCAGGCAGTAGCAGGGGAAATTCAGAGAATGTTGGAACTAGGGGTTATTGAACCATCACATAGTGAGTGGAGTAGCCCTATTGTCTTGGTACCAAAACCTGATGGTTCATTGCGGTTTTGCAATGATTTTCGTAAACTTAACGAGGTCTCAAAGTTTGACACTTATCCGATGCCACGGGTGGATGAGTTAATAGAAAGATTAGGGCCAGCAAGGTACATTACCACCCTGGATCTAACCAGAGGGTACTGGCAGATTCCACTTACTCCAACTGCTAGAGAGAAGACAGCATTTTCTTCCCCACAGGGCTTGTTCCATTATGTGCGAATGCCATTTGGGCTTCATGGGGCCCCAGCCACCTTCCAGAGGCTGATGGATGAGGTCCTCAGACCACACCAGCATTTTGCATCGGCGTACCTTGACGACGTTGTGATATTCAGTTCGGACTTGGAAAGTCATCTTCCCAAAGTTCAAGCTGTTATCAACTCCATTCGGCAGGCCGGTCTGACTGCCAATCCAAAGAAATGTGCCCTGGGCCTCGAAGAGGCACGATACCTAGGGTACATTATTGGAAAAGGCCTCATCAGACCCCAGGTCCAAAAGGTACACGCAATCAAGGAATGGCCTCAACCTTGCACAAAAAAGCAGGTCAGGACATTTCTGGGCATGGTAGGATATTACCAGAGGTTTGTCCCAGATTTTGCCACCATAGCTGCCCCACTTACGAACCTAATCAAAGGCAAAAGCTCAGGGGGAATTACTTGGAACAAAGATGCTGAGGTTGCATTCTGTAAACTCAAGGAAGTGTTATGTAGTGGGCCAGTCTTGATTGCTCCTGATTTCAAAAAAAAGTTTGTGGTACAAACGGATGCGTCCAATGTGGGCCTAGGCGCTGTGTTGTCACAGATGGTGCATGGAGAGGAGCATCCAGTGGTATACTTGAGTAGAAAATTAACTCCGGCTGAGAAAAACTATAGTATTGTGGAGCGTGAGTGTTTGGCCATCAAATGGGCCTTGGAGGCTCTACGATACTATCTGCTTGGCCGTCGGTTTCGTTTGGTGACTGATCACTCCCCCCTTACCTGGATGGCACAAGCAAAAGGTCAGAATGCGAGAGTAACTCGCTGGTTCCTGTCTCTACAAGACTACAACTTCTCAGTGGAGCACAGAGCTGGAAAGCTGCAGGCTAATGCTGATGCTCTCTCCCGTACTTATTGTATGTTTATGGAAAGTGTCCGTACCCACGGGTTCGAACAGAGGGGGGAGGTATGTGACAGGGTGTCACAATGTTTATCAGAGAAAGTGCTGGATGGTGTATATGTTGCACCACGATTCCAGCACTTCATGTGTTAAAAGGCTCCAGGAATATTGTTGTTTTCTTCTTTCCTGAAGCCTATTGGGAAAAAGAAAACCAGTCTAGGGTCCTGGAGCCGGTCAGGGAAGAGCTGGGTGGGTTCCCTGACCACCTGGAGCCAGTCCGGGTTTTTCCTATCTGTGTGCTGCTCACACAGGTGTAGTACTTAAGTTAGCAGGCTGGACAATGGGAGAGCTTCCTGTATGCAGTCTGCCTGAAAGCTGCAAGGAAAAGGAGCTCTGTGAGTAATTGCAAACCTGCTAAACTGTAAGTTGCTCTGTTTTGTTTCATGGACTGTGATCAAATATATTTGTGTTGCTAGTATAGACAGGACTGCTGAGTGAGGTAGGCAGGAGCCAGACGGCTATGTTTATTTTCCTTTTTGTTTATTGTTTTGAGCAACTTGCAAAATAAAGCCTGAGCAACAGACTGGTTGTATGGGAAAAACTGGTCACTACCCCTGTTTGTGCATGGTGGAATCCTGCAAGAGGCTGCAACAGTCCACAGTATATAGACTGTGTGTGTGTGTGTGTGTGTGTGTGTGTGTGTGTGTGTGTGTGTGTGTGTGTGTGTGTGTGTGTGTGTGTGTGTGTGTGTGTGTGTGTGTGTGTGTGTGTGTGTGTGTGTGTGTGTGTGTAGCTGTGTGTATATAGACTGTGTGTAGCTGTGTGTGTGTAGCTGTGTGTATATAGACTGTGTGTAGCTGTGTGTGTGTGTGTGTGTGTGTGTGTGTGTATGTATATGTGTGTGTGTGTGTGTGTGTGTGTGTGTGTGTGTGTGTGTGTGTAGCTGTGTGTATATAGACTGTGTGTGTGTGTGTGTGTGTGTGTGTGTGTGTGTGTGTGTGTGTGAAGCTGTGTGTATATAGACTGTGTGTGTGTGTGTGTGTGTGTGTGTGTGTGTGTGTGTAGCTGTGTGTATATAGACTGTGTGTAGCTGTGTATATAGACTGTGTGTGTGTGTAGCTGACTGTGTGTAGTGTGTGTGTGCAGCTGTGTATATAGACTGTGTGTAGTGTAGTGTAGTGTGTATGTAGCTGTGTGTATATAGACTGTGTGTGTGGCTGTGTATATAGACTGTGTGTGTAGCTGTTTATATAGACTGTGTGTAGTGTAGTGTGTGTGTGTGTCTCTGTAGCTGTGTATATAGACTGTGTGTCTAGCTGTGTATGTGTAGTGTGTGGCCGTGTATATAGATTGTGTGCGTGTGACCGTGTATATAGATTGTGTGCGTGTGACCGTGTATATAGATTGTGTGCGTGTGACCGTGTATATAGATTGTGTGCGTGTGTAGCGCGTGGCCGTGTATGTAGATTGTGTGCGTGTGTAGCGCGTGGCCGTGTATGTAGATTGTGTGCGTGTGTAGCGCATGGCCGTGTATGTAGATTGTGTGCGTGTGTAGCATGTGGCCGTGTATTTAGATTGTGCGAGTGTGTAGCGCGTGGCCATGTATATAGATTGTGCGAGTGTGTAGCGTGTGGCCGTGTATATAGATTGTGTGCGTGTGGCCGTGTGTATAGATTGTGTGTGTGTGT
Organism: Hyperolius riggenbachi; assembly: GCF_040937935.1. NCBI lineage: Eukaryota > Metazoa > Chordata > Amphibia > Anura > Hyperoliidae > Hyperolius > Hyperolius riggenbachi. Next base: position 151,529,691 of record NC_090654.1, read on the forward strand.
GTGTGTGTGTGTGTGTGTGTGTGTGTGTATAGTGTGAGTGTGTAGTGTGTGTGCGCATACGTGCATAGATCTGCTGTCTGCCTGTTTTCTGTTTTGTGGCTGGGGGTGCCTGCATTATGCTGGGCATACACGGCTCATTTTTGCCACTCGATCGTTTCGCCGCTTGATTCTGCAGTCGGTTCTCTTATCTTCCGCTCGTTTTTCTTAACTTTTCCATTCAGTGCTGTCACAAATCGAGCAGCGAAACGATCGAGCGGGAGATCGGACATGTCGGAAATTATCTATCAAGCCATCTAAATGGCTCAAAAACAAGCCGTGTATTCCCAGCATTGTTTGTGGTGGATTGCCCAGTGGAGGGGATGGGGGGCAGATAGATGGGGGACATCCCAAAGTGTGTGCGTACGCGCAACCGCACGTGCAAAGAGGACGAAACGGGGGGGGGGGCACCAAAATCAGGTTTCGCTCAGGGCGCTGTGAAACCTAAGGCCGGCCCTGCTCCTGCCTCTCTTCCCCTCTCCATAGGACAGTACATGCAGCCAAATCCAAATCCAAAAAAGCTTTATTGGCAGGACCAAATACATTTAGCATTGCCAAAGCAAAACAAAACAAAACATTAACATGGGGGGGGGGGGGGGGGGATTGTGGGAATAAGGGAAGGATAAAGGGGGTTGGGGTATATAGTCCATAGGTGTGTGGAGGATGTAAGGGACAGCATGCGGGACTGGGATATACAGTCCATAGGGGGGTATTGGGGGGGAATACAGCCTCCTGCCTCTCCCCCTCTCCATAGGACAGTACATGCACCCTCCTGCCTCTCTTCCCCTCTCCATAGGACAGTACATGCAGCCTCCTGCCTCTCTTCCGCTTGACATAGGACAGTACATGCAGCCTCCTGCCTCTCCTCCCCTCTCCATAGGACAGTACATGCAGCCACCTGCCTCTCCTCCCCTCTCCATAGGACAGTACATGTAGCCTCCAGCCTCTCCTCCCCTCTCCATAGGACAGTACATGCAGCCTCCTGCCTCTCCTCTCTCCATAGGACAATACATGCACCCCCCTGCCTCTCTTCCCCTCTCCATAGGACAGTACATGCAGCCTCCTGCCTCTCCCACTCTCCATAGGACAGTACATGCAGCCTCCTGCCGCTCCCCCTCTCCATAGGACAGTACATGCACCCTCCTGCCTCTCTTCCCCTCTCCATAGGACAGTACATGCACCCTCCTGCCTCACCTCTCCATAAGACAGTGCATGCACCCTCCTGCTTTTCCTCCCCTCTCCATAGGACAGTACATGCACCCTCCTGCCTCTCCTCCCCTCTCCATAGGACAGTACATGCACCCTCCTGCCTCTCCTCACCTCTCCTTAGCACAGTATATGCAGTCGCCTGCCTCTCCTTCCTCTCTATAGGACAGTACATGCACCCTCCTGCCTCTCCCCCTTTCCATAGGACAGTACATGCACCTTCCTGCCTCTCTTCCCCTCTCCATAGGACAGTACATGCAGCCTCCTGCCTCTCCCCCTCTCCATAGGACAGTACATGCACCCTCCTGCCTCTCTTCCCCTCTCCATAGGACAGTACATGCAGCCTCCTGCCTCTCTTCCCCTCTCCATAGGACAGTACATACAGCCTCCTGCCTCTCCTCCGCTTGACATAGGACAGTACATGCAGCCTCCTGCCTCTCCTCCCCTCTCCATAGGACAGTACATGCAGCCACCTGCCTCTCCTCCCCTCTCCATAGGACAGTACATGTAGCCTCCAGCCTCTCCTCCCCTCTTCATAGGACAGTACATGCAGCCTCCTGCCTCTCCTCTCTCCATAGGACAATACATGCACGCCCCTGCCTCTCTTCCCCTCTCCATAGGACAGTACATGCAGCCTCCTGCCTCTCCCCCTCTCCATAGGACAGTACATGCACCCTCCTGCCTCTCTTCCCCTCTCCATAGGACAGTACATGCAGCCTCCTGCCTCTCTTCCCCTCTCCATAGGACAGTACATACAGCCTCCTGCCTCTCCTCCGCTTGACATAGGACAGTACATGCAGCCTCCTGCTTCTCCTCCCCTCTCCATAGGACAGTACATGCAGCCACCTGCCTCTCCTGCCTCTCTCCATAGGACAGTACATACAGCCTCCTGCCTCTCCTCTCTCCATAGGACAATACATGCACCCCCCTGCCTCTCTTCCCCTCTCCATAGGACAGTACATGCAGCCTCCTGCCTCTCCTCCTCTCCATAGGACAGTACATGCAGCCTCCTCCCGCTCCCCCTCTCCATAGGACAGTACATGCACCCTCCTGCCTCTCTTCCCCTCTCCATAGGACAGTACATGCAGCCTCCTGCCTCTCTTCCCTTCTCCATAGGACAGTACATGCAGCCTCCTGCCTCTCTCCATAGGACAGTACATGCAGCCTCCTGCCGCTCCCCCTCTCCATAGGACAGTACATGCACCCTCCTGCCTCTCTTCCCCTCTTCATAGGACAGTACATGCAGCCTCCTGCCTCTCTTCCCCTCTCCATAGGACAGTACATACAGCCTCCTGCCTCTCCTCTGCTTGACATAGGACAGTATATGGCTAGGTACACACCATACATTTGTCTGGCAGATTTACCTGCTAGTTCGATTATTTTCAATGTGTTCCATCTGAACTAAAAAAAAGTTTTTCAAAGCAATTTTTCTGATGAAATTGTGTTCACTTCCATGAAAAACAAACGGCAAAACCATTGAAAATCAGAACATATTGGTAATAATCGATCTGGCTGATAAATCTGCCTAATGCTGGACATACACGGCACGTTTATGCGCCGGCATCGAGCCACTGGCTCGATGCTGGCGCATCCCTGCTCGTCTGCGCGGATCGATTCCCGCTCATCCCCGTGGGCACTTCCTTATCAGCGATTCGTTTTCTGCATTGTCCGCCCGCGGGGATCAAGCACGGTATCGACCCGCTGCGGTGATCGGACAGGTTGAATATTATCAATCGAGCCATCAGCGGCTCGATTGATAATATAAAATGCGCCGTGTATGCCCAGCATAATAATTGTGTGGTGTGTAGCTACTAGCTAGCATTCAGAATGCATGGAAGGAGGCTCTCTGCTGGAGGCTGGCGCAATTATAGTGGTTGACATAGGAGCTATTTTACACAGATATACGCCCATGACAAACTGCAACACTATAAGTGTGCAGAGGAGTTGTGACATGACATGTTTGGTCTGTCTATCATTAGCCAGTAACTGATCATGCTGTCACACACCTCTAAAGAGGATTCAGTGTGCATGAAAAGTAACGTGTAACGAAGGATGAAACCAAGTGCAGTCTTTAGGCTATGTCACTGCTGCAAAAAAGTACATGCAGACAGGATTTCAGTAAGTTGGGAAATCACTCATCCTCTTTAGCAGTTTTTGACATCCTGTCATAAACAAGCTCCACAGAGTCGCACATTGATGATGTATGAGAAGCCATACCTTGGTGGGAGTGTCTGAGGGCTGGGAAAATGGAGTGCTAATGCATACTAAATCAGAAGGAGGAGGGCAAACAGTAAGGGAGGATATGACATCACGATTTGCTTCACACACAGCCATCCTAAAATGGAACCTCCCAGGAATAGAAATCTCTTTATTTACTATATATAACTCGCTGCAAAGCAAAACATGGACAGTGCAATGCATATGTTATGTAAGTACAGCAAGTATTTATCTACTTATATAAGTGGTTTTTTTTTCCGGAGACACTATGCCTAACAGCTCCTCTTTAAACAAGAGATTGCAAGCCTTAAACAAATAAACACCCAGCCCAGGGAAATGGCTCCACACACCAGAGAAACAAATCAAGAGATCTGCATTTCAAGATTACAGGACAGTGAAACAAAGCAAATGGAAAACACATCCCAAAGTTCAAAGAAAGGCAATAACACCTCTGCAGAGAGACTCCAGCCAAAGAGACCAAGCTTTGACATAGCACTGATAATTGATTCTAATGGGAAATACATCAATACAAGACTTCTTTTACCTGGGAAACATGTTAAAACTATACCCTGCCCAACAATTGAAAAAGCAGCAGAGGTCATCAACAAGCCAAACTTCACTGCCCCTAAGCATATCATCATACATACAGGGACAAACAACCTGGACAATAGACAAGACCTCATTGCAGACAAACTGTCCTCCTTAATAATGGCCACAGAAAAAAAATTCCCTAGCTCCAAAATCATTTTGTCTAAATTGCTACCAAGAAAAGACATCTCTCCCCAGACAATCCAGGATATAAATAAGCAGCTGACTACCGAAATCAGCCCATCAGCAAACATACAACTGGCAGAACATTTCTCTATATCAGATCAGCATCTATATGACAATAAACACCTCGATAAGCGAGGAGTGACCCTGCTGGCAAAAGAGTTTAAAGACCTGGTGCTTAACAGGCCCCTGGCACCCAGACCGCAGACAGCGGCAGCACCAGCCAATCCAAGCCAGACTACCCCCAAAAGGCATAACATAAATCGCTCTGTAAACCAAAATGTGAATCCCCTGAGATGGCAACAAAGGAGTAACCCAGTCACCACAAGACCTACAACTGAGATAACACCACAGAGCACTGACATGGCAGAAGAACTAAGGAAACTGCTTCTCGCCACACACAATATGCTGAAGGATGGACTGTGGAAAACTGACTGCCCTATAAACAGCTCATTACAAGGTAAACAAAACCAAACACAGCATGAAACCCCTCATAATTAGCAGCTGGAATATTCAAGGCTTGAATGCTTCAAGTTTTGGAACGAAAATAAAAAATAAACGACCCAGACTTTGAAGAAAGACTTAAGGCCCATACAGACGTCGGATTTTTCCAAACAACGGGTCGTTTGAACGTCCCGTCGTTCAGTCGTCCGCACGCCAAATTGGGTGTGTGTACAGACTGTCGTTTGCGTGATAAGACTGAGTTTAAGCGATCCGCCCGGATCACTCAAACTCAGTCTTATCACGAGAACGACAGTTTGTACACACGCCCGATTTGGCGTGCGGACGACTGAACGACAGGACGTTCAAACGACCCGTCGTTCGGAAAAATCCGACATCTGTATGGGCCTTAAGAAAGGTGGACATACAGATCCTCCTAGAGACATGGACCCAGACAGAGGACGAGTCATCAGCACCCATTGGTTATTGGGAATTCATTGTCGCAGCCCAGAAACACAAATATATCAAGCAGGGCCGCTGCTCAGGAGGGATTATAATCTGGTATAAGGAGGAGCTCCAAGAATACATCAAACCAGTGAAGAGAGGGAACAGCCACATCTGCTTAAAGTTAAGCAGCCCCATCATCTCTTCTCAGACTGACATTTACTTCTGTGCAGCATATATTGCACCAGCAGAATCACCATACTCTGATCCAGAGAGCTACCAAGTCCTACAAAGGGAAGCTGCTCACTTCCAAACCTTGGGGAAAATACTTAGCTACGGTGACCTAAATGCCAGAACAGGAACAGAAAAAGACTACCTCACTTCAGAAGGCAATTTCCATATATTTGGACCTGAGACCCAGTACCCTGAAACCATACAGAAAGATAGAAACAGCTATGACAGCACAGTCAATAAGTATGGGAAACAACTACTGAACCTCTGCAAAGGTCTAGGACTTCACATCCTTAAATTATGTTAGTGGGGCACAGAGGTTGGTTGTGCACACTAACACCAGCCTCTGTTGCCCCATGGTGTACCTCCAAGACCCCCCTGCGCACCGATATCCCCTCCGCAGTACTAGCGACACACAGCGTGTCGCCAGCACAATGTTTACCTATGCGGTGTCAGTCAGCGCCGCTCCCCCGCCTCCTCTGTATCGGCGCTACCCGCCCTCGACCCTTCCCTCACGCTGATTAGAGGGAAGGGACGCGGCCGGGTAGCGCCGATACAGAGGAGGCGGGGGAGCAGCGCTGACTGACACAGCATAGGTAAACATTGTGCTGGCGACACGCTGTGTGTCGCTAGCACTGCGGAGGGGATAGCGGCGCGCAGGGGGGTCCTGGAGGCACACCATGAGGCAACAGAGGCTGGTGTTAGTGTGCACAACCAGCCTCTGTGCCCCACTAACATAATTAAATCCCACCTCGGGTTCTCTTTAATGGCCGAACCAAGGGGGACTCTCTAGGGAGATATACACTAAACTCCCATGTAGGTAGTAGTGTGGTGGACTATGCCATCAGTGACCTGGACCCTGCAAGCATCCGTGCTCTCATAGTCACCCCACAATCACACCTGTCAGACCACAACCAAATCCTACTTTACATCAATTCCTCAAGCAAACCCTCTGTACAACAACATCTTGGAAGCCTGTGTAACCTACCACCCACTTTTAAATGGTCCAGAGCAGGGCCGCCATCAGAAATTTTGGGGCCCCTCACACAACATCAAGCCTGGGCCCCCCTACAGACTGCTGTGCACGCCCAGTACAGTGCCCCAGTATAGCCAGTATAGTGCCCCAGTATAGCCAGTACAGTGCCCCAGTATAGCGCGCCAGTATAGTGCGCCAGTATAGTGCCCCAGTATAGCCAGTATAGTGCCCCAGTATAGCCAGTATAGTGCCCCAGTATAGCCAGTATAGTGCCCCAGTATAGCCAGTATAGTGCCCCAGTATAGCCAGTATAGTGCCCCAGTATAGTGCCCCAGTATAGCCAGTATAGTGCCCCAGTATAGCCAGTATAGTGCCCCAGTATAGCCAGTATAGTGCCCCAGTATAGCGCCCCAGTATAGCTAGTATAGTGCCCCAGTATAGCCAGTATAGTGCCCCAGTATAGTGCCCCAGTATAGCCAGTATAGTGCCCCAGTATAGCCAGTATAGTGCCCCAGTATAGCTAGTATAGTGCCCCAGTATAGCCAGTACAGTGCCCCAGTATAGCCAGTATAGTGCCCCAGTATAGTCAGTATAGCGCGCTAGTATAGTGCCCCAGTATAGCGCGCCAGTACAGTGCCCCAGTATAGCGCGCCAGTACAGTGCCCCAGTATAGCCAGTATAGTGCCCCAGTATAGCTAGTATAGTGCCCCAGTATAGCCAGTACAGTGCCCAGTAAAGCCAGCACAGTACCCCAGTATAGCCAGTATAGTGCCCCAGTATAGTGCCCCAGTATAGCCAGTACAGTGCCCCAGTATAGCCAGTATAGTGCCCAAGTATAGTCAGTATAGCGCGCTAGTATAGTGCCCCAGTATAGCGCGCCAGTACAGTGCCCCAGTATAGCCAGTATAGTGCCCCAGTATAGCTAGTATAGTGCCCCAGTATAGCCAGTACAGTGCCCAGTAAAGCCAGCACAGTACCCCAGTATAGCCAGTATAGTGCCCCAGTATAGTGCCCCAGTATAGCCAGTACAGTGCCCCAGTATAGTGCCCCAGTATAGTCAGTATAGTGCCCCAGTATAGCCAGTATAGTGCCCCAGTATAGCCAGTACAGTGCCCCAGTATAGCCAGTACAGTGCCCCAGTATAGCCAGTACAGTGCCCCAGTATAGTGCCCCAGTATAGTCAGTATAGTGCCCCAGTATAGCCAGTATAGTGCCCCAGTATAGCCAGTATAGTGCCCCAGTATAGCCAGTACAGTGCCCCAGTATAGCCAGTACAGTGCCCCAGTATAGCCAGTACAGTGCCCCAGTATAGCGCGCAAGTATAGTGCCCCAGTATAGCCAGGATAGTGCCCCAGTATAGTCAGTATAGTGCCCCAGTATGGGTAGGTGGTGCTCGTCCCCGCCGCTGTTGTTACCTTAACAGCGGCGCTCTCCCCTCTCCGGCGCGTACTTTCCAGCAGCATCTCCCGGCTGCTCTGTGTGAGGCGGCAGGAAGCATGGCAGCGGCTTCCTGTAACGGTGATCTGTATCGCCGTTACTATGGGAACCAAGCCATGCTTCCTGCCGCCTCACACAGAGCAGCCGGGAGATGCTGCTGGAAAGTACGCGCGGCGGAGAGGGGAAAGCGGTCGCTGCTAAGGTATTAACAGCGGCGGCCGCTGGGGGAGGGGACATGGGAAAAGACCTCTCAGGAGGTTAATGCCTGGGGGGGGGCCCCGAGGCTGCGGGCCCTAGGCCCGCCCCGGGCCCGTGACGGCAGTCACGCTTGTACCCCCCTGATGGCGGGCCTGGTCCAGAGAATCAATCATAAAGTACAAGGAGACTCTCAACAGACCAGAAGCAATACAGCTACTTCTGGACTATCAAACGTATACCTACAACCCTGATCAACAAGGTGTGCAGCAAGCAGCAAAGTACCTCAACCAGATATTACACACCATTGCAGAAATGTTCAACATAAGAAGGACTGCCCAAAAGAGACCATCAAAGAAAAACTCAAACAAATGGTTCGACAGGGAATGCAAGTCACTAAGAAACAACCTACGAGCCATATCAAACAAAAAACACAGACATCCAAACAACATAGAATTGAGGACAGCACATGACGCCGCACAACGTCAAAATAAAGCAACTATTAAAAAGAAAAAACAAAACCACATCCAAAATTGACTCCAACGGCTTGAAGAATCCCTGCAAGACAACTCCTTTTGGGAGACCTGGAAACAAATTGGCAAAAAACCCAAACAAAATAATCAGCACATCCAAAATGGCCTAGTCTGGCTACAATACTTCAAAGACCTATACAGAGATATTCCTATAAAATAACTCAGCCCAGAACAAGTACAAATATTCAGAAAATTAAAGAACCTGGAGGAGAAGGTGAAAGATTTTCAAAACCCACTTGACACACCTTTCACACTGGAGGAAATAAAAGAGAAGATAAAATCCATGCAAGGCAAAAAAGCTAGTGGCACAGATGAAATTCTATCAGAAATGATCATATCTGGCTCCCCAGAAATCCATGCTGCAATATGGAAACTATTCAACCTGGTCCTGTACGCCGGTTACTTCCCTGAGGTCTGGAATGAAGGACTCATAACTCCCATTTACAAGAGTGGAGATCGCTATGACCCAGCCAACTACAGAGGCATCTGTGTGAGCAGCACACTGGGAAAACTGTTCAACAGCATCCTGAATAAGAGAATCCTCACCTTTCTCACACAGCACAATGTTATCAGTAAGAGCCAAGCAGGTTTTATGCCAAACCATCGCACCACCGACCACATCTACACCCTGCACACCCTTATCAAGCACCATGTACACAGACGAAGAAAGGGAAAAATATTTGCCTGCTTTGTGGACTTTAAAAAGACTTTTGACTAAGTGTGGCATCCAGGTTTGTTCCTGAGACTCCTAGAGAGCGGAATAGGAGGGAAAACATGATGTCATAAAGAGCTCATACACTGGGAACAAGTGCAGTGTGAAAGTAAATGGGAAAAGAACACCTTTTTTCCTCCAGGGTCGGGGGGTAAGACAGGGTTGCAGCCTGAGTCTAACACTTTTCAACATATACATCAACAAATTAGCCTCAGCCCTAGAGGCTTCACCAGCACCAGGACTCACCCTGCATGACACAACAGTGAAATTCTTACTGTACGTAGATGACCTCTTACTGCTATCACCAACTAAAGAAGGTCTACAAGACAGCCTAGAAATCCTGAAGTAATTTAGCACAACATGGGCACTCCCCATTAATCTAAAGAAAACCAAAACCACGGTGTTCCAGAGGAAAAACAGGTCAGCCCAGAGCTCATCCTTTATACTCGAAGACTGTGAAATCAGCAGAACCGATAAATATACCTACCTTGGTCTGGAAATCAACAAATCAGGAAGCCTTAAGTCAGCCATGGAGGCCCTAAAAGCCAAAGCATGCTGAACGTTCTATGCCATCAGGAAAGAACTGTACCACATCAAACCACCAGTAAAGGTCTGGCTGAAAGTATTTGACAAAGTCATCACCCCAATCCTACTGTATGGAAGTGAAGTATGGGGCCCCACCACCTACCCAGACCAATCAAAATGGGAATCCAGCCCAACAGAAATATTCCACCTTGAGTTCTGCAAACACCTTCTCCATGTCCATCGGAGTACCTCAAACAATGCCTGCCGAGCTGAGCTGGGGAGATTCCCAATACTGCATGAGATACAGAAGAGAGTGTTGTCCTTCTGGGCCCACCTACAGAGCAGCAGCCCCGACTCACCCCACTACAAAGCCATGCTGCACAATGAAAACCAAGAAAAGCCGTGTGCACTGAAAGTCGTGGTCAGCTCTATACTCCCTCCAACCCCCGACCCACAGGTCATAACAAAAGTCCAGATAAAACACACCACAGCTAAGAGCAAAGAAGACTATGTGGAAAAATGGAGGAGTGAAATAAAACAGTCACAAAAGCTAACCATATACCAGTCTCTACAAAAAGAATATAAAATGGCCCCATACCTGGAAATGCTGCAAAACTCTCAAGAGAGGAAAATCCTGAGTGTCTACAGATTGAGTGCTCACAACCTCGAAATAGAGTCTGGGAGACACAGACAGACGTACAAACCCAGGGAGGAGAGACTATGCCAACACTGTGAGCAGAAGACCCTTGAGGATGAAAGTCACTTCCTATTGCACTGCCCCAAATATACTGCAACCAGGGACACTTACTTTAAGAAATTGTTGGAACTATTCCCAGACTTTCTCACACTAGAAGACGAGAGACAAACATATATCCTACTGGGAGAAGAGGAATCCACAATGACAATCGCTGCACACTATGTCACAGCATGCCACAGACTGAGAGGAGCATAATGGAACTGTAAACCTAAAAAATGTCCACAGACTGCTTAGCCACTGTCCCCCTACCCCACCCCCTCCCATGTCCCCCTTTTTCCCCTTGCTTTGGCAATAACTGTAATGAATCTTGGTCATGCCAATAAAGCTATCTTTGACTTTGACTACTTTGACATCTTCTTCTCAAGTGTCAATTAATCCTACTAGGTGGTTCAAATTTTGATAGTATGATACTTTAACATCTTCTTATCAATTGTCAATTAATCCTACCAGGTGGTTCGAATTTTGACAGTATGATACTTTGACATCTTATCAAGTGTCAATTAATCCTACCAGGTAGTTCAAATTTTGATAGTATGATACTTTGAAAGTTACATATCAATAGTCAATTATTCCTACCAGGTAGTTTTAATTTTGACAGTATGTTACTTTGACACTTATTTATCAATTATTCCTACCTGGTAGTACAATATTTAGCAGAATGATACTTTGACATTTCATTCTATCTAATTGCTCTGCCTAAATAGTCCGGGTAGGGTCCCTTGACAAAGTATATTACTTAGACACTACAGGTATTCTGTCGAAGACATTGTGGGGCCCTGAGGACCACAGTTAAGTTGGGGGTGAGTGGAGAGGGAACGCAGCCCTGTGGGGATATATGCCTGCAACAAATGGGCCCTAATGCTGCTTTATGGTTGGAGGGAAGAGGGCGTCTGTCAGGGGGGCCCCTGGGTTCACTTTGCCCAGGGTCCCCATTGTTACAAGAACCGGCCCTGATACTATGTTGTACGGGTCATCAGGGCTTGTTTGCTGGATGAGAGGTATGTTTCCCCACTATTTGGACTATGGTTCCATTAAGAACTATATGTGGCTGGAATGAAGTCCGGATATTGTTTGGCAGCAAGCCAGTTGCTGCCTCTGTTGTTTATTTCCAGAGCTGGAATGGGAGAGAAGAAATGGCAGACCTTCCCATTCCGCCCAGGTCACACCTGGTTTTCTGTGGAGCTGAGGAAGCTCAACCAACAATTTGCATATCAAGAAGCAGCTCACATGCAGTCTGGGTGGAGTTGATGTGGAGGAGCATGTGTGCTGCTGAGCTCCTGAGCTCCTGACAAGTCTGTTTGGAGACATTGCTGGAAGCCAAACCATACTTTGGACTGATGTTTGTATGGTTTTGGTCTAAGGAAATGAACTGTATTTGTATAAGTTGGACCCTTACTACTGCTCTGGACTACAAAGCTGAAGTAAGCTTCCATTTACTTTCCAAGTTATGCTGAAGTACAGCTGTTTATGTTACAGCTGCAAATAAACAGACTTTTGTATTATACAACTGTATACTGCGTGCTGGCTGCAACCCCTCTAAACTTCACAACTGATGCTCGGATGCGGACAGCGCAGCACTGCAGAAAAGTTCAGTTTAAAAAGTGACATTTAAAGGGCCAGTCTCCTTGTTTGCATGATGGAGGAGTTGGTGAAGCAGTTGGCCTTAGCAACTGTGCAGCTGCAGCAGAGCATGGTGACTCAGCAGGCGAGCATGGTGACTCAGCAGAAAGCTGCAGAAGCCCTGTGAGAGACCACAGAAGCACAGTCCAAAATGCTGGTTGAGGCAGTGCCACAGCTAGCCCAAGGGAGAGGGGCAGCAGGAGTTGCCCCTAGGAACCAAGCAATGGTTAGAGCCAGTCACTTTCTGCAAAACCCCACAGATGATGTGGAAGCCTTTCTAAAAACGTTTGAAAGGACAGCAGAGCAGGAAGGGTGGCCGAAAGACAAATGGGCTGGTCTCCTTGCACCATTCCTGACTGGAGAACCCCAGAAGGCCTATTACGACCTCACCCCTGCAGATCCTCTTAACTATGATCGGCTAAAGGCAGAGATCCTGGCCCGGCTAGGTGTGACCACAGCGGTCCGGGCACAGCGGGTGTACAGATGGAGGTACCTGATGGATCGTCCAGCTAGGTCGCAAATGCATGATTTCATCCAACTGGCAACAAAATGGCTGCAACCAGAGTTACTCACCGGTTCCCAGATGGTGGATCGATTTGTGCTAGACCGGCTTTTGCATGCCTTGCCAGTGGAACTACAGCGATAGGTCTGTCATGCAGATCCTAAAACAGCAGAGCAGCTGGTGGAGATTGTGGAGAGGTACAACGCAGTGGAGTATCTGCTCTCCCCAGAGCGCCAGGCCGGCCCAACTTCCTCCCGTGTTGCAAGGTTCTCTTACACTGGAAAGGGTACTTTACGGAGCCCTGGAACCAGCACCAACAGCTACAGTGAGTTATCACCAACATCTCCTCAGAGGTTGCCACCTGCTTATGCGGCACCTCGGAAGGAAGGTTCTATACAGTGTTGGCGATGTTCTGCCTGGGGTCACACCAGAGCTCAGTGCCCGATACAGGAAGAACCCATGCAGTGTGATGTACTACAGAGGGTTTCCTTCTTTGCCCAGGAGGTGTGCCTGGCAGAGTGCCATTAAAGTTTTGTATGCACAATTAGTGTGAACCAGGTACCTGCTAAAGCCTTGCTAGACTTGGAATGGTTGTGTGTCATGATTACTGAATAAACTAGACTTGGTACTAAAGAGTGTGTGGACCCTCTGGAATTTCTTCAATCTTAAGAAGGCAATATTCTGTTTTGTACGGCATTTTAGTAAGTAGGCTTTTTAGTTTCTTTCAGCCCCTTAGGGCTCGTTCACATCTAGGGTGTTTTCTGGCTTTTTTCAAGGGCTGGTGATTTTCAAAATCGCAGACAAAACGCTTATGCAATAATTTTCTATGAGAAGGTTCATATCTGAGCATTTTGTGCCTGTACCATTTTTGGGGCGATTTTGCTCTAATGGAAGGTAGAGGAAGAGCGCTAAATGCTCACAAAACCGCTTTTGCGGTTTTAAGAATAAATACATTGTATCTATTATTTTCCGGGTCAAATAGTTCACTTCCTGACGTTAAAAAACAAAATCGCTCTGCAAAGCGCTTACAAAAGCGTTTTGCATAATCGTACCATGCAGTGCAGCGCCGGGAGGGGGAAAAATAAAAACGTGCAAAAAATCTAAAATCTTTGCCGTTAGCGATTTCGATTTTAGATGTGAACCGAGCCTAACACACTCCTAAGGGTTCTGGTTCACCATGAGCTTGCTGCGCAATCTGTAACTGTATTTTTTATTAATTCTGTATTTTGTACCAATTCAGTATTTTGTATTTTGATGTACACCATTGTATTATTTTGTACCCCATGATTGTTTGTTACTTTTTACAGTATTGTATGTCATGTGGTACATATGGCTCTAGGGGCTTGATTCACTAAAGCGTCATAACTGCTATCACAGCAGTTATCACGTGATCTGCTGTGGGTGAAGGTTTGCGCACGTAAAGGATTGCGATCACGTGTAAACAAAGGTTTGCACATGATCACGTGCGCAAACCTTTGTTTCTCAGGTAGAGTAATCCTTTGCACGCGGCAGATTGCGTGATTATCACGATTTAGTGACTCAAGCCCCATGTGTATGCATGGTTACTATAAGCTTCCCTCTTCACTGTTTACTGGGTCATATAGAACTTTTTTTTCACTATAGCTACTTTTCAAATGCGGTAGCTATGCACAGCATGGGGGATCAATTTTTCTGCCTTTTACAATCTGGCATGGGACTATCCTCTCTAGTTGTGGCTTCCAGCATACTATGCAGGGCCGGCGCTACCATAGAGGCAAAGGGGGCAATTGCCCCAGGGCCCCAGAGCCTGTAGGGGCCCCCAAGGAGTCTCCCCACCAACTTAACTGTGCTCCCCTGCCACATCTTTGGCAGAGTAGCATTTCACCTGTCCTAGCGGGCGTGGGTGACAGAGGAACATGCATGCTGGGACAGGTGAGTTAGTACTCTGTCGAAGACACTATGGGGCCCTGAGGACCACAGTGAAGTTGGTGGTGAGTGGGGAGGGGGCGCAGCCCTTTGGGGATATATGCCTGCAACAAAGGGGCCCTAATGCTGCTTTATGATTGGGGGGGAAGAGGGCATCTGTCAGGGGAGCCCCTGGGTTCACTTTGCCATTATTGCAAGAACCGGCCCTGCCTGGGCAGCAAGTCAGTGTTGAGCTGCAATTAAACCACTGCAAAACAAAATGGGTGTGGCTAAGTGTTGGAAAGTGGTTGTGGGTGGGGCCATATGTACTTGAACTTAGCAGCAATGTAACCTAGGCTATGTTCACAGTGGTGCAGCATGACAACTGTTTTGCTTATTAGATAAAACCTCATCTACACTTTTACATTTCCTTGCCCCATCTGCCAACTAAGGGCTGGTGCTCACCGGAGCGGTTCTGGAGCGGTTTTTAAAACGCTTGCAGGGGGGAAACCGCTTGGCTAATGAAAGTTAATGGGATGGTGCACACCAGAGCGGTTTGTTTTTTCCACAAAATGCTGCAGCATTTTTTAAATTTCTGAGGCCTTTCTGCCTCAATGTTAAAGTATAGGAAAGTGGAAAAACGCTAGATCAGAGCTTTTTTCTTTTGCCCATAAGGTCGCTGTCTTGCGCGGGCGCGCGCACAGACAGGACCTTTATGCTAGGAGGAGAGGCGTCAGCTGACCTGCTGGTCCACTGACGTCAGAGGAGACTCACGGCGCCCCAGGATTGGCTGATGGCAGGGGGCGTGCCAGTGAGGTCTCCTCTGCTTCTTAAGCCTCCGGGCTTCATTCAGGAAGTGTCTGCTGTTGTGAATACATCCAGTGTTAGCGCTCAGACCTTAGACTAGATCCCAGGTGTTGAAGCCAAGGACTTCACACCTAGACTAGGATATTATTTATATTGTGATTGATATTCTGTGTTTGACTCTGGCTATACTCTGACTCTGCTCTAAGCTTATCGATTCTGTACCTCTGCCTATCTGCCTACGTTGCTGAACCTCTGCCCGATTACCGACTACTCTTCCGCCTTACGATTCTGCTCTGATACTGTGCTCTCTGTTGCCAACCCTTGCCTGTCTGACCTTTCTGCTCACCGGTGGGCCCTCGCCACTGGTGAGGTGTTAGCTTCTCCAGATCCTCTGGTGAAGTTATTGGCTAGTGACCATTGCTCCTGCTACTAGGCTGCAGTACAGTCTGAATCGCCTGCTCCTCAGGTGATCACCAGTTACAGTACTGCTGCTACCTCCTGCTCCTAGGCTGCAGTACGGTCTTATTCACCTACTCCTCAGGTGATCATTAGTTACAGTTTGTGTATTTATAGTACCTTACCAGCCCCTCTGGTAAGGTCTCGCTTAACTATTTAAGTTCTGTACTTTATTACACGGTCAGTGTACCGATAGTACCTCACCAGCCCCTCTGGTGAGGTCTCGTCAAGCTATTAAGTTACGGTTGCACCAAGCACTACATACTCAGCTCCTTGTGCTGCTATACTGGTATTATTGGTGATTCTGCAGATCACACATAATCAGGTATAGCGTCTGCATTATTGGTGATTCTGCAGATCACCAAATAATCAGACATCTGAGTTGCGACACCCAACCGTTACAATAATTAATGGTAAGTTTGATTGCTTTACACTTAATTTGAAGAGAATCGACAAACTCCACTAGGGTCAAGTAGAGATGACCTGAACGGTTCGACCGCGAACATCGGAGGTTCGCGTTCGCGACAAACCTCAAACTATATGCGAGTTCGACCCGCCCCCTATACTACATCATTGGGCTAAACTTTGACCCTCTACATCACAGTCAGCAGACACAGAGCAGCCAATCAGGTTAGGCTTGTTAGCTTGCTCCTTGCTGATACTTATTGCTAAAAAGCACCCCACAACAGCTCTTTTGAGAGCTAATGTTGTTCTTGTGATCTGTTTTTTGGGGGTTTTTTGCGGCCCACTGACACTTGCATATACAGCCCTGTCAGTTAGTCGCAGCTGGCCCTTGGTAATTCCTACTGTGCCACTGCCAGGCCCAGCACATTCAGTGCCTACCTTTTCACTGCACATGTGTGACAGCTGCACATTTGTAATACCAGTCCAACCATGCATACCTGTTCACAGTACCTGTGTGTGACAGCCGCACATTGTATTGATACCAGTCACTGCATACCTGTTCAGTGCACCTGCGTGACAGCACGCAGTGTTATATTATATACCAGATACTGCATACCTGTTCACGGTACCTGTGTGTGTGACAGCTGCACATTTGTACTACTAGTCACTGCATACCTGTTCACAGTACCTGTGTGTGTGACAGCTGCACATTGTATTGATACCAGTCACTGCATACCTGTTCAGTGCACCTGCATGAACATGCACGCAGTGTTATATTATTATATACCAATCACTGCATACCTGTTCACGGTACGGTACCTGTGTGTGTGAGACAGCTGCACATTTGTAATAAGAGTCACTGCATACCTGTTCACTGCACCTGTATGACCGCACTCAGTGTTATATACCAGTCACTGCATACCTGTTGACGGTACCTATGTGGGTGACAGCTGCACATTGTATTGATACCAGTCACTGCATACCTGTTCATGTTTATTGCACCAGCGTGACAGCAGCACGCAGTGTTATATACCAGTCACTGCACCTGTTCACGCTACCTGTGTGTGTGACAGCTGCATATTTGTAATGCCAGTCACTGCATACCTGTTTACTGCACCTGCGTGACAGCAGCACGCAGTGTTATATAGACAAGACAAGACAAATAACATTTATATCGTGCTTTTCTCCTGGCGGACTCAAAGCGCCAGAGCTGCAGCCACAAGGACGCGCTCTATAGGCAGTAGCAGTGTTAGGGAGACTTGCCTAAGGTCTCCTACTGAATAGGTGCTGGCTTACTGAACAGGCAGAGCCGAGATTCGAACCCTGGTCTCCAAGGTCAGAGGCAGAGCCCTTAACCATTACACCTTCCAGCCAGTCACTGCACCTGTTCACGGTACCTGTGTGTGTGTGACAGCTGCACATTTGTAATACCAGTCACTGCATACCTGTTCATGTTTACTGCACCTGCGTGACAACAGCACGCAGTGTTATATACCAGTCACTGCACCTGTGTGTGTGTGTGTGACAGTTGCACATTTGTAATACTTGTCACTGCATACTTGTTCACGGTACCTGTGTGTGTGTGTGTGTGACAGCTGCACATTTGTAATACTAGGCACTGCATACCTGTTCAGGTTTACTGCACCTGCGTAACAGCAGCACGCAGTGTTATATACCAGTCACTGCACCTGTTCACGGTACCTGTGTGTGTGACAGCTGCACATTTGTAATACCAGTCACTGCATACCTGTTCATGTTTACTGCACCTGCGTGACAACAGCACGCAGTGTTATATACCAGTCACTGCACCTGTGTGGGTGTGTGTGTGACAGTTGCAAATTTGTAATACTTGTCATTGCATACTTGTTCACGGTACCTGTGTGTGTGTGTGTGTGTGTGTGTGTGTGTGTGTGTGACAGCTGCACATTTGTAATACTAGGCACTGCATACCTGTTCAGGTTTACTGCACCTGCGTGACAGCAGCACGCAGTGTTATATACCAGTCACTGCACCTGTTCACGGTACCTGTGTGTGTGACAGCTGCACATTTGTAATACCAGTCACTGCATACCTGTTCATGTTTACTGCACCTGCGTGACAACAGCACGCAGTGTTATATACCAGTCACTGCACCTGTGTGTGTGTGTGTGTGACAGTTGCACATTTGTAATACTTGTCACTGCATACTTGTTCACGGTACCTGTGTGTGTGTGTGTGTGTGACAGCTGCACATTTGTAATACTAGGCACTGCATACCTGTTCACGGTACCTGTGTGTGTGGCAGCTGCACATTTGTAATACCAGTCACTGCATACCTGTTCATGTTTACTGCACTTGCGTGACAGCAGCACGCAGTGTTATATACCAGTCACTGCACCTGTTCACGGTACCTGTGTGTGTGACAGCTGCACAATGTATTGATACCAGTCAATGAATACCTTTCACTGCATCTGTGACTGCACATTGTATTATACCTGGGAGTCAGTGCATACCTTTCACTTGAATGGATGACAGACTTGCCCTCCATAGCAGATTCCCGTTAAAGGCAAGTGGTGTCATCTCTGGCACTCTGCATTTGGTGAAGGGTCCATCTGACCACAGATGCCTGGTCTGCAAAGCACGGTCAGGACAGGTACATTACTTATACAGCACATTGTGTCCTTCCTTGGATGTGTGGTGGTAGCAGTCTCTCAGGCTTCCACTCCGGATCGGAATCAAACCCTGATTCCCCGGCCATTATGGTGCAGAAAGTACCAAAGAGAGTTGACCGCACAGTTAAATGGATGGCAGACTTGCCCTCCATAACAGATTCCCGTTAAAGGATTTCAAGTGTACTCATCATTATACAGGGCCTTGAAAGAGTACTGTATTGTTATTTTTCGTCACTATCTCCCCGAGTCGGGACTTGCATGCTGTGCCTGCTGCCTTCCTTGGATGTGTGGTGGTAGCCGTTTCTCAGGCTCCCATTCCGGACCGGAATCGATCCCTGATTGCCCGGCCATACGCTTTCTTTAACAATGGTAGAGAAAGAACCATCGACAGTCTGAGCAGCGATGAACCCCTGGACTACTGGGTGCGCAGGCTTGACCTGTGGCCAGAGCTGTCACAATTTGCCATCCAACTTCTGTCTTGCCCTGCCTCAAGCGTCATGTCAGAAAGGACCTTCAGCGCAGCTGGAGGCATTGTCACTGAGAAGAGAAGTCGCCTAGGTTAAAAAAGTGTTCAGTACCTCACCTTTATCAAAATGAATGAGGCATGGATCCCGGAGGGCTACTGCCAGGGAAGTCAGTCCCTGCACACAGCATCTCTGCCTGCATGTCGTGTGACTGCCTGCTTCAAGACTAAGTCAGTCCCCAGTCCCCACACAGCATCTCTGCCTGCAGGCCGCTTGACTGCCTTCTTCACCACCACCAACAGGGTCCAGGACTCCAGGCGGATTCCTTAATAACAAAACCAATAACAATTTTTTCTGTTGCGTGTACATGCCTGCCTAATTTTTCTGGCTGCACTGCAGTTGCAACAACAAAACAAAAGGCATGCACATGTGTCAATTCCCCTTCGTGATCGTTACCTTGCCGCGGTGTAGGGGCTTGCGTATCACAATGAAGCAATGACCGCAGGCTATATGAGTGTGTCGGGGGCACACCCAACATAATAAGGTCGTTGCTTCATTGTGGACAGACCAAATTCAATCAGCTGGACAATCACTGTTGTTCTAACATTGAGCTACCTCAGCCTGGTGACCATATGGGCTTGAAAACCGCCATGGCCTGCACTCTCACCATGGTGCGCACCAGTCCAGCACGGCCGTCACTACACAAACAGCTGTTTGCTGTGCGTTATACAGTGAGTTTGGTCTGTCAGTGTGAAGCAGTACACTAATTACACTACCTGATTGATGTATACACATGCAAGATGTTTTAAAGCACTTTAGGCCTCCAATTTAGCATGCAATGTGATTTCTACCCTTAAAACGCTGCTGTGCGTCAAATCCTGATTTTTTTCCCCGCAACTTTTGGCGTGTATCCCATTCCGCCATGCCCCCCTCTAGGTGTTACACCCAGAGCCGGATTAAGACCACACAGGGCCCCAAGAAGAGCAATACATTTGGGGCCCCCCTCCTCAGCCACCCTGTTGAAAGGATGCTTCCCCCCCCCCCAGTATAGGTGACCGGATGTCCCTGCAGCATAGGTAGTTGGATGTCCCCCTACTATAGGTAGTCGCCAGATATCCCCCCAGAATAGATAGCAAGACAACCCCCCCAGTAAAGGTAGCCAGATGTTCCCCCAGTATAGGTAGCCAAGCGACCCCCCCCCCCACTATAGATAGCTAGATGACCCCCCAGTATATATAGCCATCTGTCATCCCCCAGTATAGGTAGCCAGATGTCAACAGATGTATGGCCACTTTAATTCCCCAAGGCTCATTCCTCCCCCCCTCACTTATGCCCTCCCCTTTGGCACCATCTCCCTCTGTCAGGCCACACATCTTTACTGACCTCCCTCCTGGCACCATGATCCCTGCCTCGCTAATGTTAATTTTTGAAGTTTCGGTACCCCTCCTTCCATCACTGTTTTCACTCCCCCCCCCCTCATCATCCATGCCTTTTTGGTGGTCAGTGGCAGTGCATCACTGCCTGCACACAACCCACTTTACTATAGTATGAAACCCTATAGGCCACATCCATACTCAGTACGGACAGGTGGAGAAGCCATTATGATTCGATCATAGTGAAGTAATCTGCCTGTAACAAATGATGAATGTATGGCCAGCTTTAGATTCTGGTTTCTAATAACAAGACTGGAAAGAGGAGAGAGAAGGCAAAGCAGGTGGCTTTGGTGCATGGCGCTCGGCACAAGTTACCCAATCCAGGAGCCCCATAGCAGCAATAATATGCTGTGCAGGCGCGTAAGGGTAATTCGGGGTTCCGGTGAACACCGTACCCCCAATTACACCTCCCACAGAGTTGCGACGACTTGGAGGGGGAATAGTATTTAACGCCGCCGGGAAGTTTAGTGGCAGCAGGAAGAGCCATCATTTGTAGTGCCCAGCGCCCAACTTACCCGCAGCGTACAAATACTAAGGACTATAAGCGATTTTCTGAGTGCTTTTAGCCATTTGCTAGCCAAATTGCTAGCGATTGCTATTGCGATTTTGGTGTGTTCTAGCCCAGAGAGAGGAGGAGTAGAGAGAAAATGAGAATAGCCTGAGATGGAACAGAGATCCTATCTGTATTGCAGTCCCACATCACACAGGGGCTACTTGCCTGTAATCGGACTCCTGTCCCTGTCCAGTCTCTCACACAAGTCAGAAAGCAGCCCTCCTGGAGTCTAGGGACTGTCAAAAACTTTTCAACTTGTTTAACACCTTATCAGCACATGCAGTCATTATAACAATGGGGAGAGACCAGACAGATATTTTCCCACAGACCCTCCAGGCAAGCTCTGCATCATGCTGTGTATATTTACTAGCTTGCCTGCCCTCTAATTGCACTTTTATCAGCTAGCCTAGTGTTTCACATTGCCTTACAACAACAAACCTGAATACACCAGACACTGGACCAGCCCTAAATCACCCCCTCCCCCCTTGTAATAGATACTTTGCTCCCCTCCACTCACACTCTGCAAATTGCATCTTTTTTGCTGCCAGCATGTCAAACTGAGATTCACGTCTGAGCATGGCTGTGGCCACGCTCAGGTATAACTCGGGTGATAAAACTAAGGATAAATGATGATGCTATCATAGAAGAAAAATTAACTACAGATGTACCTGTAGCATTGGCCCTTGCTAGCAAGTAGTTCTGCTGTTTGTTTTCAAAACATTTTTATTAGTGGAGAATGCTGGACGAAGATCACACAAATAACATTAGTCATTCCAGACCCCCAGCCTGTGTCTGACAGCTAAACTAAGGAGGGGAGGGGAATCCAGGAGAAAACACTGTCTGAATGTGTCTTATTATCTATGTTACGGAGAGCATTCCTGAAGACTGTTTTTAACAGACCATAAAGAGTTACATCAACAGGGGCAATAAATCTTTATTGAGGCTGCCGGGGCCCCTGACCTTTCACTAGATCAAAGCAACTGCTTGTTTTGCCTGGTGGATAAGCTGGCTCTGGTTACACCCCTTGAAACATATTTTCCATCACTTTTGTGGCCAGCATAAATGTTTGTAGTTTTCAACGTTCGCCTCCCCATTGAGGTCTATGGCGGGTCTGAAAGTTCGCGCGAACCTGAACTTTTGCGGAAGTTCGCGTTCGAGGTTCTGGAACCTAAAATCGGAGGTTCAAGCCATCTCTAGGGTTAAATGTGGCCCCGCCCACACGCAAAACGTCATCGATATAACGCCACCAGCACTTGGCGTATTTCTGAAATATCGGTGACATATAAACAAATGCCTCCTCCATAGAGGCCCATGAATAGATTTGCATAGGTAGGGGCCACACTCGACCCCATCGCCATCCCTCTGCGCTGGAAAAAGAAACGCCCATCAAAATAAAAATAATTGTCATGTAAAATTATGTTCAAAAGTTTGAGCAAAAAGTCCCTCTGTTGATCATCAAAATCGGAGCATGTGAATAGATAATGTTTGATAGCCTCTACACTCCCATCATGTGGGATGGATATGTAGAGGCTCTCCACATCCAGTGTCGCCAAAAGCCACTCATCCTGTACTTGACCAAGATCATGCAAAAGTTCTAAAAGCATAGCAGTGTCCCTAACATATGAGGGCAAACTCATCACAAATGGTTGAACAATGCGGTCCAGGAATCCATCAATAGTGGCGATGATGGGAGACCGGTAGGGTGTAGAATATTTTTATGTATCTCAGGGAGTGTATAAAGAAAAGGAGTGATAGGATGTTGGTTAATCAAAAAACGCCGAAGATCACCATTAATAATCCCAGACCTATGGGATTCAACCACCAATGTCTCAATCTTTTGCATGATCTGAAGTATTGGATTATAACCTAACTCTTCATATACATCCCCATTACTCAATTGTTGATAAATCTCCTCTTTATAATAGCTTTTATCAAGAAGCACAACAGCACCCCCCTTGTCAGCAGGGCATATAATAACATCATAGTTTTGTTCTAATTTTCTAAGGGCATCTCTTTCTTCCTTATTAAGGTTATGTTTAACTTTATAATGACCCAGTCTAACTGAATTCTCTAAAGATCTTATCTCATTGGTCACTCGTTTGATAAACAGATCAATGGCAGGGTGACTACTAGGGGTAAATGCTCTTTTATTCCTAAGCCCAAGTCCTTGTAAAGAGAGTCGACCCTCATCATTAGGACTCACAAAAGTGGGCCTCAATTCTGGTTGTGGAGTCCCAAAAAAAATCTTTAATTTTTAAAGTTCTGAAAAAAACATGAAGTTCCATATCCAATGTGAAAAAAATTAGTAAAGTTAGTTGGACAAGACGACAGTCCATATTCCAAAGCCTTGGTGTCAATGGGAGTTAGAAAATGTTGTGAGATGTTGGTAACAAGGAAAGGTTCATCCATCAACGATTTCTCAGTTTAATCGGGCTCCTCATTCCGGATCTTTTTGTGTTTCCTGCCCCCTCTCCTGTTCTTCCTGTATTTCTTACCGGAGAAGGATCCCGGGATGACAAAAAAATCAGAGGACGAGGCATCACACTCAGAAGTAACTGCTTCGGAATGTCTACGGTTGGCAACTGGGCGTCTGCTTATTTCTACGTCTATTCTTATTCTTCCTCAGAAAACATTGTGATTGATTTTTGCCCACAGGTAAACGTCACTGCCAGCCATACACATAGCCCGTGGTATTATCAGCCCGATCTCTCTGAAATTTGGATCTCCTAATGTCCTCATTATCTGCAGTAATGACACCACTTTTATCTTCAATGAGGCCATGAGGTAAAAGTTTCTTGAGATCCGATTCCAACTGTTTGCTCTTTTCTTCAAGCTTTGACAACTCCTGGTGTATCCTCCAGATGGTATGCAGCATAGTATCAAAAGAGGCTTTGTTCCAGATTTTAATCAATACCCCAGTAAAATCATCATCATCCAAAAATAACATTGGAGCCACCTGCGATCTAACAGATCTTGGAATTCTACCAGCTCTATGATATTCAGCTAAAGTCTTAGCATGCATATCGAGGGAGATCCAGGTCTTCTTTGTTGCTTCTAATTCATGCTTGAGCAGTTTCACATTAGGTTTACTCAAGAAGGTAGAACCGTCATCGGCCATAGCTAGAATGGTAGCTGCCTGGTCATTATTATAGGAAAAAAACAATTCCTTAGTATTGCTTCCACCTTCAGCCATGGTGCAGGTGCCTCAGTGGCTGAATGGAGTAATGGTTAAGGGCTCTGCCTCTGACACAGGAGACCAGGGTTCGAATCTCGGCTCTGCCTGTTCAGTAAGCCAGCACCTATTCAGTAGGAGACCTTAGGCAAGTCTCCCTAACACTGCTACTGCCTATAGAGCGCGTCCTTGTGGCTGCAGCTCTGGCGCTTTGAGTCCGCCAGGAGAAAAGCACGATATAAATGTTATTTGTCTTGTCTTGTCTATATAACACTATACCCATCTCAACCAATCATAGATCACGCCACTGTTTGCGGACGTGATGGGGAACTGCTCACTAATATGCACTGCTCAAGTCACATGCTCATTGTAATGCGCTCTACTGGTCGCTACCATCTCCATTGGAATACATAGTCTCACCAGCGTAATAGTCACATGATCTGCAAACAGTTCATGATAGGTCTGACCCTTGGAGAGGGTATGGCCAATTGAGTACGGTTCTGCAAATTTCAAAAACTGCTAGGGGGTTCCAGGCCTTAGATAGAGATGCTAGCGAACAGCTCGCCAGCGAATTTCTATGGGCATTCTGGCCATGTACTACTTCTGGGTCGCAATGTCCTGGAGTAGTACGCCTGCCCGTGTCTGCACTCGTCCTTTAGTATGCATGCCCTGGCCCGGCGGTGCCTGTCCCTGATTGCAACAACGCGCTCTGCCGGGCCAGGGCATGCGCACTAAAGTGTACTACTCTGGGACATTGCGACCCGGAAGTAGTACAGGGTTCGCTGTGAGCAGCTCGCGAGCTGTTCGCCTACATCTCATGGCCATACAATCAAATATAATAATAATTGCAGTATTTGTATAGCGCCTTTCTCCTGTCGGACTCAAAGCGCTTGCGAGGCAGCCACTAGAGCGCACTCAGTAGGCAGTGTTAAGGAGACTTGCCCAAGAAACTCCTTACTGAATAGGTGCTGGCTTACTGAACAGGCAGAGCCGAGATTTGAACCCAGGTCGCCTGTGTCAGAGGCAGAGCCCTTAACCAATCAAAGAGTGGCAGCACACATCTATATAAACAATATAAATTAATTTCTTCCTTCTAAAAAAGTTCAGAACATTAATTGTTGCACCAGACATGCATCCTTTACATACAGGAGTGGTACAAATCAGTACAGGGTCAACAGTTTTGCTCTGGACCAACCGGTGCTTTGTCAGGGCAGCACGGTGCAGGGGAGGACTGGGACCTTTTGGCCTGGAGGGAAAACACAAACTAGAGGCCCGCTTTCACGGCAGCCTCAGCACAAATGACGTCATGCCCCACATGCTATATGCCGGTAGTCACGTGGGGCGCCAATGCAGAAATACAGAAAGGACACTCAAGGGACAGCGTGACAGGTAAAGTACAGTATAAATGCACTGGCACCAGGGGGCAAATACATTTTGAGGGACAACGGCTGGGGTTTCCGTCGCATTCATTGTTCGTGATTATCGCACTTGATCAATGACATCGGCCCGAGATTTCCCAGCATCTCAGATCAATGCATTCAAATAATTTCCACCGGAAATCGGTAAAATCATTGACTGAGCATGCTTGTGGCGGCACAGATTTTCATCCGATTCAATTATTATCTAAATGGTTGATGGATCATCTGTCACGTTGAGAGATGTATGGCCATTTTAATTCTCCAAGGCTCATCCCCCTCAAACATTTATGTCCTTCCCTTCACCACCATCTTTACTAATCCCTCAAATATACCCTTTTTCATCTCTGATACCCCCCTCCCCTTTATCAGACCACCATCTCCCTCAGTCATGCTACACATCTTTACTAACCTCCCTCCTGAAACCATGATCTCTGCTCTGCTAATTCCAGAAGTTATGGCACCCCTCCTGAGATGGAGCAGAGAGCTTATCTGCAGGGATGAGATCCGGATCAAATTTGGATGAAATCCGAATGAGTTTCATTTGGATTTCATCCTCCTAATTAGCGCACCTGAGTGGGTGTATGCAGGGGGACTTGTGTGAGAGATTGGCGGGGACAGGAGTCATATTACAGGCAAAGTAGCCTCTGTGTGATGAAACAATACAGATAAGCAGTGATGAGCTACAGTTGAAATCCAAATGAGTTTCATTCAGATTTCATCTTCCTAATTAGTGCATCTGAGCGGGTGTGTGCGGGGGTTTAAACTTACCCAGCAGCCTTCTCCTTTAATTCGTCCTACGGCGCGTCCCAAGCTGCATTCCACGCTGCGTTCCAAGCCGCGTCATGTGACTACTACGCTTCCTCCATCAACCCGGAAGGAGTAAGTGTTTGTAGTCATGTGACCGCAGTTCGGAACGCAGCGTGGGATGCGCCATGGCTGCTGGGTAAGTTTAAACCCCCGCACACATCCGCTCAGGTGCACTAATTAGGAGGATGAAATCTGAATGAAACTCATTCGGATTTCAACCGTAGCTCCTCACTGCTTATCTGTATTGCATTTCATCACACAGAGGCTACTTGCCTGTATTATGACTCCTGTCCCTACCAATCTCTCACACAAGTCCCTCCTGGAGTCTAATGACTGTCTGCCAGCAGCACTCCTGGAGTTTAGGGACTGTCTGCCAGCAGCCCTCCTGGAGTCTAGGGACTGTCTGCCAGCAGCCCTCCTGGAGTCTAGAGACTGTCTGCCAGCAGCCCTCCTGGAGTCTAGGGACTGTCTGCCAGCAGCCCTCCTGGAGTCTAGGGACTGTCTGCCAGCAGCCCTCCTGGAGTCTAGAGACTGTCTGCCAGCAGCCCTTCTGGAGTCTAGGCACTGTCTGCAAGCATCCCTTCTGGAGTCTAGGGACTGTCGAAAACTTTTCAACCTAGACAATACCTTATGTAGCTGTGCACATGCAGTCATTTTAACAATGGTGAGAGACCAGGCAGATTTTTCCCCATGGACCCTGCAGGCAGGCCTCTGCTCTGCATCATGTTGTGTATATATACCAGCTTGCCCACCCTCTAATTGCTCTGTAATTTGGCATTTATTTCCCTCAGCCAGCTAGCCTAGTGGTTCAAATTGCATTATACAAAAACCTGAATGCACCAGGCACTGTACAAGCCCTAAATAATTAAATGAGAGGCAGCCTGGGGGAAAATCTCCCCCCTACCCCACTGGTCAGTCCTCCCCTGGCATGGTGGTGTAGTGGTTAGCACTCTCACATTGCAGCGCTGGGTTCCTGCTTAAATCCAAGCCAGAGCAACATCAGCACGGAGTTTGTACGTTATGCCCATGTCTGTGTGGGTCTCTTCTGGGCACTCCAGTTTCCTTGCACATCCCAAAAACATACAGATAAGTTACTGTATTTTTTTGGACCATAAGACATACTTTTTCTCCCCTAAACATGGGGGGGGGGGGGTACCTGTGTCTTCTGGTCCAAATGCTACCCGGCACCAGGTATCCCTTCACTGGGAATCCCTGTGGTAATGCGCCCCCCGGCATCCCGTCCCCCTTGTCCTCCTCTATTTTGTCCCTGTGGCTGTCCCATCCCTCTGTCCTCCTCTATCTTGTCGCCGTGGATGTCCCATCCCCCTCTGACTCTGTCTTCTGTGTTGAGTGTGCAAGTGGCTTACTGCTGCAGGCTAGTGATGATGAGCGGTAAGCTGCGGGGGAGTCCATGCACGCTGACAACATTTCTATCCCTTCACTTCTGCTGACTGTCCACAGAACGCGGCTTACCACTGCAGGCTAGATATGATCAATGGTAAGCCTCCGGGGAAAAGCCGCAGGGGTATCCATGCACGCTGCCTAAGTTTCTCTACCTTCACTTCCGCATTGGTGATGTAAGCGGAAGTGAAGGTAGAGAAACTTAGGCAGCGTGCACGGACACCCCCGCAGCTTTTCCCCGAAGGCTTACTGCTGATCATTTCTAGCCTGCAGCGGTAAGCCGTGATCTGTGGACGGTTAGCAGAAGTGAAGGGATAGAAATTTTGTCAGCATGCACGGACTCCCCCGCGGCTTGTCATCATCACTAGCCTGTAGCAGTAAGCCGCGATCTTGCTCACTCCCCACAGAAGACAGAGTTAGAGGGGGACAGGACAGCCGTGGGGACACGGGGGGGAGACAAGAAAGAGGAGGACAGAAGGAAGGGACAGCAGGTCACAGGGGACAAGATTGAGGAGGACACAAACTGGCACATAATAGTTACATACATAGTTATTTGAGTTGAAAAAAGACATACGTCCATCGAGTTCAACCACAAAACAAAGTACAACACCAGCCTGCTCCCTCACATATCCCTGTTGATCCAGAGGAAGGCGAAAAACCCTTACAAGGCATGGTCCAATTAGCCCCAAAAGGGAAAAAATTACTTCCCGACTCCAAATGGTAATCAGATAGAATCCCTGGATCAGCATCATTGGGCATTACCTAGTAATTGTAGGATGGATGTCTTTCAATGCAAGGAAAGCATCTAAGCCCCCTTTAAATGCAGGTATAGAATTTGCCACAACTACTTCCTGTGGCAATGCATTCCACATCTTAATCACTCTTACTGTAAAGAACCCTTTCCTAAATAAATGGCTAAAACGGTTTTCCTCTATGCGCAGATCGTGTCCTCTAGTCCTTTGAGAAGGCCGAGGGACAAAAAGCTCATCCGCCAAGCTTTTATATCGCCCTCTGATGTATTTATTCATGTTAATTAGATCCCCTCCAAGGCGTCTTTTCTCTAGACTAAATAAACACAGTTTATCTAACCTTTCTTGGTAAGTGGGACCTTCCATCCCACGTATCAATTTTGTTGCTGGTCTCTGCACCTGCTCTAAAACTGCAATATCTTTCCTGTAATGTGGTGCCCAGAACTGAATTCCATATTCCAGATGTGGCCTTACTAGAGAGTTAAACAGGGGCAATATTATGCTAGCATCTCAAGTTTTTATTGCCCTTTTAATGCATCCCAAAATTTTGTTAGCTTTAGCTGCAGCGGCTTGGCATTGAGTACGATTATTTAACTTGTTGTCGATGAGTACTCCTAAGTCCTTCTCCAAGTTTGATGTCTCCAACTGTATCCCATTTATTTTGTATGGTGCTAGACCATTGGTACGACCAAAATGCAAGACTTTGCATTTTTCAACATTGAATTTCATCTGCCATTTATGTGCCCATATAGCCATCCTGTTGCAATATGTCCCTATCTTCCTGAGAGTTGAGGATTCTGCACAATTTTGTATCATCTGCAAAAATAGCAACATTGCTTACTACTGCCTCTACTAGGTCATTAATAAATAAATTGAAGAGCACTGGACCCAGTACAGACCACTGTGGGACCCCACTGCTAACAGTCACCCATTTTGAGTATGATCCATTGACCACAACTCTTTGTTTTCCGTCCATTAGCCAGTTCCCTATCCATGCACACAGACTCTTCCCCAGTCCTTGCATCCTCAACTTTTGCACCAGACTTTTGTGGGGAACAGTGTCGAAGGCCTTTGCAAAGTCCAAGTATATCACATCTACAGCATTCCCAATATCCACATTAGCGTTCACTACCTCATAAAAGCTGAGCATGTTAGTCAAACAGGACCTGTCTTTAGTAAACCCATGTTGATGCTGAGAAAGTATTATTATTATTTATTGTATTCATAAAGCGGCAACATATTACGCAGCGCTGGACATTAATTTAGGTTACAGACAATATTTAGGGGTCACATACAGCAATATGACAATACAGGAATACAAGAAAATCAGATCACACAGCACAGTATGAGTACAAGGTAATGCTTAGTCAGTCTTTGGATGGGAGCACGTTAGGTTCACTCAAATGCATAGCATGGGTTTACAGTAATGGAGGTGCATGATCAGGTAGGACACAAAAGGAGGAGGACCCTGCCCAAAGGCTTACAATCTAGAGGGAGAGGTAGGGACACGAGAGGTAGGGGACCAGAGTTCTGCTGTGGGTTTAGAGCAATTGTGAGGGGTGGTAGGCCAGAGTGAAAAGGTGAGTTTTGAGGGCCTTCTTGAAGATGTTGAAGGAGGGGGCTGCCCTAATGGGAAGAGGTAGGGAGTTCCATAGTGTTGGAGCGGCTCTTGAGAAGTCCTAGAGGCATGGGACTGGGTGATGCGGGGGACGGTCAGGCGAATTTCATTGGATGAGCGGAGTGAGCGGCTTGGTGTGTATCTCTGAGTAAGATCAGAAATGTAGGTTGGACAGGATTTGTGGATGGATTTGTAGGTCAGACACAATATCTTGAATCTGATTCTGGACTGGATAGGAAGCCAGTGGAGGGATTCACGGAGGGGAGCCGCCCTGGTGGAGCGATGGGAGGAGTGGATAATTCTGGCTGCCGCATTCATGATGAACTGCGGTGGGGCTATACGGGTCATAGGGAGACCAGACAGAAGGGCATTGCAGTAGTCGAGGCGGGAAATTATGAGGGCATGGATGAGGAGTTTGGTGGTGGCAGAGGTCAGGAAAGGGCGAATCTTACAGATGTTACGAAGGTGGAAGTTGCAGGACTTTGTGAGGTTTTGGATGTGGGGAGTTAAGTAGAGTGCGGAGTCCAGGGTGACACCCAGACAGCGGGCTTGAGATGTAGGGCGAATGGTAGTGTGGTTAACAGTGACCTGCACATCTGGAAGGTCCAGGGATGACCGGGGTGGGATGATCAGAAATAAGATCATTTTCTACTATGAAGTCATGTATAGTATCTCTTAGTAACCCCTCAAATAGTTTGCATACAACTGATGTTTAGCTTACAGGTCGATAATTTCCTGGATCTGATTTTTTGCCCTTCTTAAATAATGGGAAAACGTGGACTGTACGCCAATCCACTGGGACTCTGCCAGTAGATAGAGAGTCACAAAAGATAAGATAATGGGGTTTATCTATAACTGAACTTAATTACCTTAGGACCCGAGGATGCATGCCATCCGGGCTAGGTGCCTTGTCTATTTTTAATTTATTTAGTCTTGCCTTCACTTCTTCCTGCGTTAAGTATTTAATATTACAGTTGGAAGATTGAAACTCTTCTACATCTGTAATTTGCAACAGTGTTCTTTCCCTTGTGAAGACAGAAGCAAGGAAAGCATTTAATAACTCTGCCTTACCTTGGTCATCAACCATTTAGTTCCCACCCTCATCCTTTTGGAGTCCAATACAGTAATACAGTCTATTGTGCCACTACAGTGCTAATCAGAATCACTGCTGAGAGTTGGACGCTAACTGTGATAGTAAACCTTATGCAGGTTGCCGGGAGTGTGACATGGAGTACTGACTGCCACAAGGCGAGACATCGCCAGAGTGGTGAAGCAAGGTTTCTAAAACTTCTACTGCTAATATCCAGCAAATTCAACTGGTGACTACAAATGGTGAGACCGTTCCATACTTTATTTTCCTCTGTTACACTCATGGCCAATATCAAGCACAGCTAGCGGCTTTATATGAACTTTATATCTACTGAGGCCCAATCGGACTATGCAATTGTTTATGCGCATTGTTGAAATTTACGCAATTTATTTTTCCTCATGGACTATTGCACAATTATGAATACGCATGTTTTTTGAACACTGCAGTTACAGATGGATACATTTTTATGGACATTGTGATAGTCATTTGAGGCTTTATATTAAGTGCATAGGCGATTTTTATTGCCCTGGGTTATATATACAGTGCGCACTGTGGGACTTTCACAGGTAGTACCCTATTAGAGGGTGTTTTAAATATAGGGTTTTGTAGGATTTGGTATTTTATGTATACGCAATAAAAGTTAATTTTTATATTGCAGTGTTCCGTGCTGTGGTAGTGATTTTGATAATTTATGTAACTTGAACTTTGTCCCATTAGCGTATTTAGTGGTGACTTTTTTTTTTAGAGTTGATGTACTAGAGGAACAGGGGGACTGCACAGCAACAGGAAACAGGGGGACAAGATAGAGGAGGACAGGACAGCAGCAGGGACACTGTGGACAAGATAGGAGGACTGAGGGATAAGATAGATGAGGACAAGGGGAAATGGGCATGGAATAGAGGAGGATGGGACAGCAGCAGGACACAAGGGGAAAAGATAGAGGGGGACAGGACAGCAGCAGGACAAAGGAGGACAAGATAGAGGAGGACAGGGGGACAGGACAGCTGCAGAACACAGGGGGACATGATAGAGGAGGAAAGGGGGACGGGGCAGCAACGGGGACACGGGGATAAACGAGAACACAAGGGGGACAGAGGATGACACAAGGGAGACATTAAAGGTACAAAAGGGGCACAGAGACACAAGAGGTACGAGGGGACATAATAATTGGGGAGGGGAGAAGATCCACAAGACACCCCTGTACCATGGATGCACCATGTTTAGTTTTTTTTTTCCCCCTGGTGCATCTTATGGTCCAAAAGATACGGTAATCGGCTTACCCCCCCCAAAAAATAGATTCTACACTGTGCTTGACATATGACTATGGTGGTGATTAGATTGTGAGCTCCTCTAACAGACAGTTAGTGGCAAGGCTCTGTAAACAATTCAATTTTTGTTTCACAGAAGACCAGAAGTCTTCTTCTTTGTCCAGATGAGCATTTGCAAAGGCCAAGCGAGCTTTGGTGTGCCTTATCTGGAGAAGTGGTGTCCTCCTTGTTCTGCATTAGTGGAACCCAGCAGTGTGCAATGTCCATTGGATTGTCTGCCTTGAGAAATTGCCACCAGCAGAGCCCAGATTCACCAGGATGGCCTTGGTGGTGATCCCTGGATTCTTTTATCACCTCTCTCACTATCCTCCAGGCCAGCACAGGTGTTACTTTTGACTTCCGACCACATCCTCTGAGATTTTCCACAGTGCAGAACATCTTGTATTTTTTAATAAAACTTTGCACTGTAGCCACTGGAACTGGAAAACATTTAGAAATGGCCTTACAGCCCTTTCCTGACTTGTGAGCAGCCACAATGTGCAGCCACAGGTCTTCACTGAGCTCCTTTGTCTTAAGGTGGATACACACATCAGATAAGAGTCTTGGAAAATGAAAGATCACAGACCAATTTTACCCCATTCCATGTAGTATGAGAGCATACTCTACACAGTCTATTCTATGGAGCTGAACTCCCCATCAGATAAAAATCTTTATAAGCTGCTGCACACAAAGATGCTGTACACATGCAAAAGATCAGTATCTGCAAAAGATTAATTCCTGCAAAAGACCAGTTCCTGCTAAATGCATTTATAGTCTATGATATCTGCAGATCCTCATACACACCTTGTTTAATGGACAACCATCTGCAGATCAAATCCAACAGGATGGATCTTCAGATCAGCAGATAATTGTCTAATCTGCAGATGAATGTCTGTTAAACAAGGTGTGTATGAGGATCTGCAGATATCATAGACTATAAATGCATTTTGCAGGAACGGATCTTTTGCAGGAACAGATCTTTTGCAGATGTACAGCATCTTTGTGTGCAGCATCTTGCAAAGATTTTATCTGATGGGGAGCTCAATAGAATAGACTGTGTAGAGTATGGCTCTCATACTACATGGAAGGGGGTAAAATTGGTCTGTGATCTTGCCTTTTCCAAAGACTTTTATCTCAAGTGTGTATGTAGCCTTAGCCATGACTGTCCACAAACCAACTGCAGAGAGCTGATGTTTTTCACCTATTGAGTTGATTAACTGCTTGAGGACCACAGTGTTAAACCCCCCTAAAGACCAGACCATTTTTCAATAAATTTGCCACTGCAGCTTTAAGGGCTCGCTGCATGTCAGCACACAAGTTAATTCCCCCCCCTCCTTTTCTCCCCACCAACAGAGCTTTCTGTTGGCGGGGTCCAATCGCCGCACACACACACCCTCCCCAAAGTTTTGTAAATATTTCTTTTTTTATACTAATAAATTTCCTTTTTTTTCTCCTAGTCCCTCCCCTCCCCCCGCCAGCCAATCGCTGTGATCGGCTGTCATACACTTCAGCCTATGACAGCGGATCACCTCCGAGGCCACAGAGGGGACAGTCGTGTCACACGGCTGTCCCCAGTACAGCGCTGCCATGGATTGCAGCGCTGTACAAGCTAATTAGATCATGGCAGTTTCACCGTCTAACAGTCTCCTAACGTCGCCTAACGTTGATCGCTGCTGAGACTGAAGGAGGAGCAGAGCTCCGCCTACCAAGCGGAGATGCGATATCATGCACAACAGGATATTGTTAATCGTCATTGGATTTACAGAAAGTGTGCAATAATGGTTTAAATAAAATTAGGCAGGTGCATACATTTGGGCACTGTTGTCATTTTATTGATTCCAAAACCTTTACAACTAATTATTGGAACTCAAATTGACTTGGTAAGCTCAGTGACCTACATACACAGGTGAATCCAATTATGCGAAAGAGTATTTAAGGAGGTCAATTGTACGTTTCCCGTCTCAAAACAACTCTCAAATGACCTGAAGACAAAGATTGTCCAGCATAATGGTTTAGGGCAGGGGTCTCAAACTCGCGGCCCGCGGGCCATTTGCGGCCCTCGATACAATATTCTGAGGCCCTCGCCGGCAAAAGCTTCCTTATAGTTCACTTCAGTGTTCCCAAGTAATCCACCGCATCCCCGCCGCTAAACAAGGGCTACAGAGCCCCCAAATCGCCCGGGGGCAATCCGCCGGCATTTCCTGGAAGGGGCAGAGCTTTCAGTTTCAGCTCTGCCCCTCCTGACGTCAATCGCCGCACGGATCGCCGCCTCTCCTTGCCCCTCTCTGTGAAGGAAGAGTGAGAGGGGTGAGCAGAGGCGGCGATCCGTGCGGCGATTGATGTCAGGAGGGGCAGAGCTGAAGCTGAAAGCTCTGCCCCTTCCAGGAAATGCCGGCGGATTGCCCCTTGCGCGATTTGGGGGCTCTGCAGCCCTCGTTTTGCGGCAGGGACATGGCGGATTACTTGTAATGGGAGCACTGAAGCGAGCTATAAGGTAAAATAGGCAAAATAGTTCGCTTCAGTATGAATTTGATTTTGAAATAAAAATCAATGCAAGGGACGGTGGGGGGGGGGGAATGGACGGGGCGGGAGCTGCTGATTGTGAAATCCCTTATGCGGCCCAGCCTCATCCTGACTTTGCCTCCTGCGGCCCCCAGGTAAATTGAGTTTGAGACCCCTGGTTTAGGGGAAAGGTACAGAAAGCGGTCTCAGAGATTTCAGCTGTCTGTTTCCACAGTTAGGAACATATTGAGGAAATGGAAGACCACAGGCTCAGTTCAAGTTAAGAGAGACCGTCTTATACTCACAAGCTGCGGATTGGCGGCGGGAGCAGAGCGGAACCAACGAGCCTGACCGGGAGGCACGGGGGAGAGCCCGTTCTTAAACTCTGAGCGCAGTCACTTGATCCCATGTTTGTGAGTACTTTTAAACAATTAAACGTCATTTTACCAAACGGAACTGTACTATGTGAGGTTTCTCATCCTATGAGGTGCATGTGCATATGAAAACGGTGATAATCAGGAAGAAGGAGGGATGGAG
The DNA here is from genome assembly GCF_040937935.1 of Hyperolius riggenbachi. NCBI lineage: Eukaryota > Metazoa > Chordata > Amphibia > Anura > Hyperoliidae > Hyperolius > Hyperolius riggenbachi. The sequence goes on from NC_090654.1 coordinate 151,565,548, forward strand.
CGGATGCACTGATCAGGCAGGACAACACTGATCGAGGAGGATAATACATGAGCGTTTCTTTGACCAGTCTAGCAGTGGTCAATAGGAGTCGGTGAGTGTAATCACATATACAAGATCTTAAATTGTGTATACATAAGGTGGAGCGCTATCTTCTATACCAAAGGTCAGTTCAAGTTAAGGCTCGAAGTGGCAGACCAAGAAAAATCTTGGATAATCACAAGCGACAAATGGTGAGAACAGTCAGAGTTAAGACACAGACCAGCACCAAAGACCTACAACATCATCTTGCTGCAGGAGTCACTGTGCATCGTTCAACCATTCGGCGCACTTTACACAAGAAGATGCTGTATGCGAGAGTGATGCAGAGGAAGCCTTTTCTCCACCCACAGCACAAACAGAGCCACTTGAGGTATGCTAAAGCACATTTGGACAAGCCAGCTTCATTTTGAAATAAGGTTCTGTGGACTGATGAAACTAAAATTGAGTTATTTGGGCATAACAAGGGGCGTTTTGCATGGAGGAAAAATAACTTTCTATCATCAGGCACCTGTAGGTGGGAACGCAGCACTGGAGAACCCCAATCTCCATAAGAAATATATAAATACAGAGGGTACTGCAGCACACAACAGGAAAACAGTGACAGGGGCTCTTGGCTACGCTTTAACGCGTTTAAGCTCACCAACTGCGCCAAAGTGTCCCCGATCTGGTGAGTCCTACTCTAACCAGGCAAAAATGCTAGTTTTTATCAGCGTTCTAGTGGGAACCACGCCATATGCCCAGGGGTCAGCTAAATGGGAGAAATGAAATTAAAAACACCTCACCTTCTACTAGCTACTAACTGAACTATGAGCACCGCTCATTTATATGCTTAACTGTGCTAGAGGTGGGCGTGGTTATGCACACTCACAGGGGAAAATAATATAAGCCGAGGGATGAGCAGCACAAACCGAATTTTATGCAATACTATGCAAAGCATGCACGCAGCACTGGAGAACCCCAATCTCCATAAGAAATATATAAATACAGAGGGTACTGCAGTTACTTTGGCGCAGTTGGTGAGCTTAAACACGTTAAAGCGTAACCAAGAGCCCCTGTCACTGTTTTCCTGCCGTGTGCTGCAGTACATATATATATATATATATATACAGTGGGTTGCAAAAGTAATCGGCCCCATTGAAGTTTTCCACATTTTGTCATATTACTGCCACAAACATGAATCAATTTTATTGAAATTCCACATCAAAGAGCAACACAAAGTGGTGTACACATGAGAAGTGGAACGAAAATCATACATGATTCTAAACATTTTTTACAAATCAATAACTGCAAAGTGGGGTGTGCATAATTATTCAGCCCCCTTTGATCTGAGTGCATTCAGTTGCCTATAGACATTGCCTGATGAGTGCTAATGAGTAAATAGAATGCACCTGTGTGTAATCTAATGTCAGTACACATACAGCTGCTCTGTGAGGGCCTCAGAGGTTGTCTAAGAGAATATTGGGAGCAACAACACCGTGAAGTCCAAACAACACACAAGACAGGTCAGGGATCAAGTTATTGAGAAATTTAAAGCAGGCTTAGGCTACAAAAAGATTTCCAAAGCCTTGAACATCCCACGGAGCACTGTTCAAGCGATCATTCAGAAATGGAAGGAGTATGGCACAACTGTAAGCCTACCAAGACAAGGCCATCCACCTAAACTCACAGGCCGAACAAAGAGAGCGCTGATCAGAAATGCAGTCAAGAGGCCCATGGTGACTCTGGATGAGCTGCAGAGATCTACACATCAGGTGGGAGACTCTGTCCATAGGACAACTATTAGTCATGCACTGTACAATGTTGGCCTTTATGGAAGAGTGGCAAGAATAAAGGCATTGTTAACAGAAAGCATAAGAAGTCCCGTTTGCAGTTTACCACAAGCCATGTGGAGGACACGGCAACCATGTGGAAGAAGGTGCTCTGGTCAGATGAGACCAAAATGGAACTTTTTGGCCAAAATGCAAAATGCTATGTGTGGCAGAAAACTAACACTGCACATCACTCTGAACACACCATCCCCACTGTCAAATATGGTGGAGGCAGCATCATGCTCGAGGGGTGCATCTCTTCAGCAGGGACAGGGAAGCTGGTCAGAGTTGATGGGAAGATGGATGGAGCCAAATACAGGGCAAACTTGGAAGAAAACCTCTTGGAGACTGCAAAAGACTTGAGACTGGGGCGGAGGTTCACCTTCCAGCAGGACAATGACCCTAAACATAAAGCCAGGGCAACAATGGAATGGTTTAAAACAAAACATATCTATGTGTTAGAATGGCCCAGTCAAAGTCCAGATCTAAATCCAATTGAGAATCTGTGGAAAGATCTGAAAACTGCTGCTCACAAACGCTGTCCATCTAATCTGACTGAGCTGGAGCTGTTTTGCAAAGAAGAATGGGCAAGGATTTCAGTCTCTAGATGTGCAAAGCTGGTAGACATACCCTAAAAGACTGGCAGCTGTAATTGCAGCAAAAGGTGGTTCTACAAAGTATTGACTCAGGGGGCCGAATAATTACGCACACCCCACTTTGCAGTTATTTATTTGTAAAAAATGTTTGGAATGATGTATGATTTTCGATCCACTTCTCACGTGTACACCACTTTGTATTGGTCTTTCACGTGGAATTCCAATAAAATTGATGCATGTTTGTGGCAGTAATGTGACAAAATGTGGAAAACTTCAAGGGGGCCGAATACTTTTGCAACCCACTGTATATGCTCCACAACAATTGGGTGAGACTATTTCATGTTACTTTCGATACTGCTGATGGATACTGTTGATGCGATACAGTCACCTTGTCCATGCGAACTGTGATACCAATGACATATACACTGAGGGATCTGTGGCTGCGATTTGGCCTATATATGCATTGTTTGTCGCTTCAAGGATCTATACATGCACATGTTTGTCGCTTGGGACTAATCTAAGGATGTATGGCTGTGATTGGGCCGTTACCAGAAGATGGGTAGCTGTGCTTTGAACTCTACGTGCTATGTTTCAGTGATATCAATGAACTATCCAACCATAGTTTTTTCATATGAGCATCTACCTTTGGAGGATTAAAGAAACTTCAAGAAAACCTGAACAGAAAATTAAAAGTCAAAACAACGTCATGCTTACCTCCCGTGTAGTCTACTCATCCATCTCTTTCTCCTCTCCTGCATCCCGTTTGTCCACTGTGATCAATGGAATTATCCATCCTCCATTTTGAAAATGGCCATTACCCCATAACCACTTCCTGATCGGCACACTGGCAAACTGAAATATCGACCACCTGAGCCATAGAGAAACATGGACATTACATTGATCATCAGTTGTCCTCTCGGCTATAACTGACAGCAACTGATACAAAATTGATAGGAACTGATATATTTCAGTTCTGACAACATTTTTGTCAGAACTGGAAAAGATTGTTGTGAGAAGAAAATGGTGAGCTTCTGAGAGGAACTGATGGCGAGGAAAGTATGTAATATTCATCTGCAGGTACATCATGTGTTTAGTTTAAATATTTTGCCTCAGTTCAAGTTCCCTTTAAGCACTTTTTGTAATTGACTGGGGATGCCCAGTTTATAGTAGATATTGTTCAGACAGTTGCATTGTGAGGAGTTCCATGCCATGATGAGGGGAAGGTTATGTTTTTATGAGGGTTGGTTATGGGGTGGCTTGTGGGTATAAGTAAGGATTTGTAGAAACTTTTTAGTCGTTGTTCTAATAAAATTTGATACTTTGATTATATACATAGTTACATAGTTATTTTGGTTGAAAAAAGACATACGTCCATTGAGTTCAACCAGAGAACAAAGTACAACACCAGCCTGCTCCTTCACATATCCCTGTTGATCCAGAGGTGTGAAGAAACGCAGAAAAGCCGCCGCATGGACGCAGGATGAGGCGGCTGTTTCCACGGCTGGCACAGCGGAACGTGGAAAAACCGCCGCGTCTGACGCGGTGGTTTGCGCGCACAGGCCTGCTACTGACGGTCTGACCAGGCGCGGGAAGGCCACCGCATGTGCAGATAGCGGTGCGTCTCACCCTGCGTGCAGGCCAGCAGAGACATTGCAAAATGTGACTGGTGTGGCTGGGACTGATAGTCCACACAGGTTCAAAATGACGCGCGCGCGCTGAGAGGCAGAGTTTATATGACAGCCAGAAGAAGGTCAGCTGACCAAGCTGGTCAGCTGACATCTCCACCACTTTTCATTGGTCCAGCACTTAGGGTGGCGCTGGAGAGCGCTATAGTATATATACTGGGTGCTGGTCATTCTCTGGTTGTCTGTCGTTGCGATCACTACGTGGTAGCACTCAGGCCTTGTCTGTTTCTGTGTTCTAGCATAGTTTCCAAAGGTGTTGACATCAAGGAGCTCACACCTTAGCATTAGGAATATTGAATTGTATTATTTGTTATGACCTTCTGCCTGCCTGACTATTCCTCTGAACTCTGATCTTGTACCTTGCTATTTCTGATATCCTGTTGCCAATCTCTGCTTGTTCCTGGACTCTGTACCTGCCTCCTGATTCTGTACCTCGTTATTCTGATTCTCCGTTGCCTGACCCTGCCAGTTATTGGATTCCCTATCTGCCTTCTGATTCTGTACTTTATCTGTCTGTGTGTTGACGACCTGGCTTGGCCGACCTCGAGAACTAGCCTTACTGTTAGAGGCAGTTCCCAGATCTGTTAGTGACACCTGCTCATTGGTGTCACTCACGCTCTGTCCTTCTCACATTCTGCTTAGCTCCTCCCCCGGGAGAGTCTAGGCTTACGGAAGGAGCATTCTTCTGTGCAGTATTCCTTACTGCCTCTGTACCTACTCCTTAGGTACAGTCTACTGTGTTACTGTTACACCCAATCACTCACTTGTTACCTCAGGTGTCCAGAGGTTAGTAGATATATCTGATTATCGGTGATACTGCAGATCACCGATAATCGGGTAAATTCTGTATTCTCGGTGATACTGCAGTTCACCGGTAATCAGACCCTCTCTGTGTTACACCGATCGTTACAAGAGGAAGGCGAAAAAACCCTTACAAGGCATGGTCCAATTAGCCCCAAAAGGGAAAAAATTCCTTCCAGACTCCAGATGGCAATCAGATAAAATCCCTGGATTAACATCATTAGGCATTACCTAGTAATTGTAGCCATGGATGTCTTTCAACGCAAGGAAAGCATCTAAGCCCCCTTTAAATGTAGGTATAGAGTTTGCCATAATGACTTCCTGTGGCAATGCAGTCCACATCTTAATCACTCTTACTGTAAAGAACACTTTCCTAAATAAATGGCTAAAACGTTTTTCCTCCATGCGCAGATCATGTCCTCTAGTCCTTTGAGAAGGCCTAGGGACAAAAAGCTTATCTGCCAAGCTATTATTTTGCCCTCTGATGAATTTTTTTAGTGGTCCCGCTGCTCTGTGGCCTATTAGTCACCAGATCAAACGTTATCATGTTGTGATCACTATTTCCCAAATGTTCTTGAACCTGCACATTTGATACATTATCTGGTCTATTAGAAATGATCAGACCCAGTAACGCATTCCCCCTAGTTGGTTCCGTTACCATTTGAGTCAAGTAATTGTCCTGTAGTGCTGCCAGAAATCTGTTGCTTTTACCAGAATGGGTAGCCTCAATACTCCAGTCAATGTCTGGAAAGTTGAAGTCGCCCATAACTATGACCTCATTTTTACTTGCAGCTTTTTCAATCTGCTGTAGTAATCGCAGTTCTGCAGCTTCATTAATATGAGGTGGCCTGTAGCATACCCCAATAAGCAATTGGCAACTTTTATTTCCACCATGAATATTTACCCAAACGGACTCCACATCTTCGCAATCTTCCTCCATCTCATCGTTGAGGACAGCTGTAAAAGAATTCTTAAAGAGACAAACCCCTCCACCTTTTTTCCCTGTTTCACTCAAATTCATGAGGTTGAATGATTTGTTTAGATGTCAAGTGGGGGACTAATGCCTGAGAGTTGTGTTGTTGTGTACACACGTACACACACACACATACGCGTATGTACACACACACGCGTATGTACACACACGCGCGTCTGTACACACACACACACACGCACGCACGCACGCACGCACGCACACACACACACACACACACACACACACGCTTTGGAATTACATGGAGTTCTGCACAAATTGGTCATAAAATGTGATCTGATACTCATCTAAAGGTGGCCACACACGATACAATAAAATGATCTGATTTTACAGCAATTTAATAAATATGCTCGGTTCTCCTGAAAAAAATCGAAAGCTTTTTTTTTCATTCGACTGAAAAATCTGATCAGATTTCCCTTTCTTTTATTTTTCTCGATCCGCAATGCTGGAAATTTTTCTTCAATTTTTCCAAAGATTGTATGGTGTGTGTTAGATTCTCAATTTATTAATATACACACCCTCGCAATTTTCTCAGAGTTTCCAATACTTTTTATTAGAATTGGGGAAAAATTGAACATATGTGTCTGGTACAGCTCATATTTTTGAATTGTTACAATCAGTCAGAAAAATTGATTGCAATTTTTGAATTGAACAGATATTTAAAAAATATCTGTAAGGTGGCCACAAACCGTACAATTTTTAAATATCTGTTCAATTCAAGAATTGCAATCAATTTTTCTGACTGATTGAACATTTCAAAAATCTGACCAATGTACCACACTCCTATGTTAAATTTGTCCTCAATTATGATTAAAATGATTGGAAACTTTGAGAAAATTGCTGGATTGTATATATTAAAAGGGTTCTGTGGATCATAAAAAAAAAAAAAAACTGACACTGAAAATCTTCCATAGGCCCCCTGCAACTGTCATGTCCTGCGCCATCCTCCTATGATCCTCCGTTCCCTGCCGTCGGTCCAGGTCCAATTGATCCAGACGATCAACTGCGGCTGCTTGGCCGTGGCCACGTGCATCATCGGGAGCTTACTGTGCAGGCGCAGTACGAGAAAACCTCATACTGCGCCTGCACAGTAAGTTCCCAGAGACACGAGCAGGAGTGAGCATTATTCGCCTACTTAGACAAATAATAGACCAGTGCTGGCGGCAGGGAATGGAGGATCGTAGGAGGACAGCGCAGAAGATGACAGCTGCAGGGGCTGATAGAAGCCCCATGTAAGAGTCAGTTTTTGATTTATTTTTTTTTAAATCCACAGAACCTCTTTAAGAAATTGACAATCTACCACACACTATTCAACTTTCATAAAAATTGATCAGAAAAATCCAGCACTCCTGATCAACTTTTATCGAATAAAAACAGGAGATCTGATCGGATTTCTTGCTCGAATTAAAAAAAGCTTGTGATTTTTTGGAAATTTCTTTTGTGTGGTCACCTTAAGTCACAACAATAGATAATCACAGTCTCCTTAAACTAATACCACACAAATAATTAAATGTTTCCATGTTTTTATTGAACACACCATGTAAACATTCACAGTTCAGGTGAAAAAAAGTATGTGATCCCTTGGATTTAATAACTGGTTGTACCTCCTTTGGCTGCAATAACTTGAAACCAAATGTTTTGTGTAGATGCAAATCAGAAGTGTACAACTGTCAGGAGTAATTCTTAACCATTTCTCTTTACAGAACTGTTTCAGTTCAGCAATATTCTGGGATGTCTGGTGTAAATCGCTTTCTTGAGGTCATGCCACAGCATCTCAATTGTATTGAGGTCAGGACTCTGACTGGGCCACTCCAGAAGGTGTATTTTGTTCTGTTTAAGCCATCCTGTTGTTGATTTACTTCTATGATTTGGGCTGTTTTCCTGTTGCAACACCCATCTTTTGCTGAGCTTCAGCTGGTGGACAGATGGCTTTATAAACTTCAAAAGCTGCAAAATGTCTTGATAAACTTTGGAATTCATTTTTCTTTCGATAATAGCAATCTGTGCAAGCCCTGATGCAGCAAAGCAGTCCGAAACCATGATGCCCCCACCACCATACTTCACAGTTGGGATGAGGTTTTGATGTTGGTGTACTGTGCCCCTTTTTCTCCTCACTTTGGCCCATATGCAATTCCCTTTTTCACCTGAGTTTTCTCCTAGGTGATGTTTTTAAATTTGTCAATAAAATGTCTTTTAAACCATCAGCAAGCAGCCTATTTTGTCAGTGCTGCTGTGGAACATCCAGGTGCTCTTTTGCAAACTTTAAACATGCATCAATATTTTTTGGGGGACATCGTAAAAACTGTGTCAATCGCATCTGATGAAAAAATTGTACTGTTAAATTGCATCTTTACACTGACTGATTAGCACTGCACTGGGCAGGAGGCAATCTGCAGAATACAGTGGGTTGCAAAAGTATTCGGCCCCCTTGAAGTTTTCCACATTTTGTCACATTACTGCCACAAACATGCAACAATTTTATTGGAATTCCACGTGAAACACCAATACAAAGTGGTGTACATGTGAGAAGTGGATCGGAAATCATACATCATTCAAAACATTTTTTTACAAATAAATAACTGCAAAGTGGGGTGTGCGTAATTATTCGGCCCCCTGAGTCAATACTTTGTAGAACCACCTTTTGCTGCAATTACAGCTGCCAGTCTTTTAGGGTATGTCTCTACCAGCTTTGCACATCTAGAGACTGAAATCCTTGCCCATTCTTCTTTGCAAAACAGCTCCAGCTCAGTCAGATTAGATGGACAGCGTTTGTGAGCAGCAGTTTTCAGATCTTGCCACAGATTCTCGATTGGATATAGATCTGGACTTTGACTGGGCCATTCCAACACATAGATACAGTATGTTTTGTTTTAAACCATTTCATTGTTGCCCTGGCTTTATGTTTAGGGTCATTGTCCTGCTGGAAGGTGAACCTCCGCCCCAGTCTCAAGTCTTTTGCAGTCTCCAAGAGGTTTTCTTCCAAGTTTGCCCTGTATTTGGCTCCATCCATCTTCCCATCAACTCTGACCAGCTTCCCTATCCCTGCTGAAGAGATGCACCCCCCGAGCATGATGCTGCCTCCACCATATTTGACAGTGGGGATGGTGTGTTCAGAGTGATGTGCAGTGTTAGTTTTCTGCCACACATAGGGCCATATTCTATTGCTGAACTCGCCAGCGCTTAACTTAGGTGATGGGGGCATCGCCTAATCTAATTAAACTTTAGACCCCCCCAGGCGGAAAAGAACTCGCTTGGGCGATATAATCGCCCAGCGAGCTCTTACCACGGAATCCAATTACCCTTATCTTCCCGGCAGACATGAGCATTAGCTTAGACCTGCAAAAATCAGGTCTAAACTAGCTAACGCACGTCGTCGCCGCAGCATCTGGGGGTCTCCTTTAATAAGGAGACCCCCAGAGCTCCCCGTCGGGTGGCCGCACAGTTTAGAAGCCCCCGTGCAGCTCTGCAAAGGCTCCCGTCATTATAAATACCTCCGCCGATCACCCGCCGCCTCTCGCCGCAAAATCCGTCACGTAATTACAGTGTATCTAACACTGTAATTACTGTCCACATAGGAGCCCGGGCAAAGCATCTTTGAATCTGCAGCCGGGCTCCCCACTGGTCCTCTGTCTGAGCCATTTTTTGTGTATTTAAATGCCGGCTCTTACACCATTCGTTTCTCCGAGCTCCTGATGACGCGTTTGCGAAACCTGGTCGAGCGGAGGATTGGTGAAGGGGAGAGCGGCACCCCACGTATTGATTGATTACACTGCTTTTTACTACTGTGGGTCCCTTTCAAAAGGACCCGGAAGTGAGTATCTTGTATACACCATTTTAGTGAATAAAAGTTGTTGTCCTTCTTAAACGGAGTACACCTAGATCTTTATTCATTTGTTATACATATGCTGGGAATGTCTAAATGCTGAGGAAGGAGGCTGGACAGAAAGCATAGAAGATAAAGACAAGAGATGGTGATCGTGGTGATTTACATTCACATACGCTTTAGACTTTATAATCTGGGTCTCACTAAGAGCTGGTAAGCCTGCACTTTGAAGGGTGTTGGTGGAGGAAAGAAGTACCGTGTAGCGCTAAAGTTTTATTTATGTGGAATTTGATGGAGTCTATCTGAAGACTTTTAACTTGGCAGCTTTATGGAACTTGTTTGGATCCTAAAAAGGACATTTTAATATTCCTTTGCGCGGATATAACGTTTGTTCATCAAACAATGAGCAAGGCTGACACTCTCCGGAGTGTTTCACAGAAAGAATCCTTATGACCAGCAAAGGTCTGTGATATCACATGGTATATATAGAGCAAGCCTACAAGGGATGTGGCTAGACAATTCCCATGACAAACGTATGCAAATTCTTCAGCAGCAGCAAGCTGCAAAACTGACAAAAGGTCTCTCCTCCAGAGACCTGCAGAATGCAGACCTGAACAATGGTCAAAAAGCTGCCTGCCTGCACAGGCAGCTGAGCAGATCATTACAGTATCCCCCCTCTAGGGTCGAATTCCAGACGACCCTCAAAACTGCTATTAGCAAAAGACTCTAACTGAAGACTCATGAAGGTCGGGACAGCCGGACAAGGTCCAATTCCAGAGTCAGTCCACCCGAAATCGACCTCATCGGAAGCAGAAGCCACCGAAACATGCCCATCAGTACTACAAGTCTCAGTGTTACACCCATCAGGACTGTGAATGCCAGAGAAGAAGCCATCGACACCCTCCAGACCATACCCACCACCTTCCAAGGAGCGTCCGAAGACACCATACCTGCCACAATACCTGCTCGAAGTGTCTCTTTCAAGACCAAAGCCACTGTTGATCCTATCCAGGGTATCAAGCAAAATCTCTCCCGGAATCTCCCAAAACCCTTTGGAGCTCTGCAGAGATCCCAAGAGGCCAGAACGCTCACCAGGCTCACATGGAGAACCGCCAAGAACCCCTATGGAACCAATGATTATTCTGGATTCAGAATTACCCAGACACCCATCAAGATCAGGACTTTCCGGGACCACTTCTGGGCATGCGACCAGGCAGGCCATATCAGAGCATGTCTCCACTGAGGAAGCATCTGAGTATGCTGGTAACCGAGGCACACTTGGGCTTTCTGGGTCACAGAGCACATTGGGGTACACCAGCACAGGAGAAACCTCAGGACATGTTGGGGAACTGCCAACCTCAGAGTCCGAGACGAGAAAACCAAAATCAGGACCGGCATAAATTCATCACGAGTAGAGGCCACAGGCACTAGTCTTTCAAAAAAAGACTCGGACTCAAATTCAGAAATTTCTGTGACTGCAATATCATCATTGACTACACATGCGTGAAGCTCCACCAGAGCTGCAAAGGTAGCCAGCACAACAGCAATGCCCACTGAAGTGGGTAAAACCTCAGACGGATCTGGGGGGGAGGAGGTATCTCCCAGAAGTTCTGCACCCTTTAGGAGGGACTTGGAAACCTCCAAAACATCAACTAAGACCCCAGAAATGTCATTTTCCAAGTTTTCTAAGAAGGGTTCTGAACTATCCATGTTACAGGGCTGAACATCAAATACCTCATGCAGGCAGGGCAAATGTCCCAGGAATGGTTCCACCATAAGCTGAGACTGAATTTCATCATCATGAGGGGAATGTACAGGTATATTTACTGGAACACACACTGACTCCCTAACTTCAATCTCACTGCACCCAGAATTCTGTGTAGCAGTCAAACTAGCTTGCAACTCCAAAACTGCAGAAAAACAGGTGAGAATAGCAGCAATACCTAGACGAGCCTCTAGGGGCAGTGCAGGAGATATTGTACAAGGCAATATTGACTCATCCAGAGTACAGGGTGGAGAGTCAGAACTTTCTTCAAAGCAAGAAAGGGACTCCCAAATGTCAGTGTGATTGGACATCATATTGTTATTCATGGTACAGGGCAGGCTCAGAGAAACCTTCTCTGGACCCAGCAAAGATGCTTCAGAGTCAGATTCGCAAAACCAAAGCACTGTCTCACTCTTAGACTCGACCAACGATGTTGAATCAGAGGAGACAGAACGCAAAATTTGCGAATCCAAGATCGCTTTAGGTTGTGAAACTGACGCTTCCATAGCGCAAATCTCCGCGATCTGCAGAGCAGACTGCAAGGCGTTTAGGACAGAAACACTGGAGCAACTGTCATCAGGCAACAGGCCCTTACAGGTGTGAACAGGGTGAGACAAAGACGCATTTGCAGTAGAAATAGTGACAACATCAGGAAAAACTTTATTAGACATATTAATTTTACTTTTGATGCTGCATAATTTAGGAATTTTCCCCATAGCAGGATCACAGATGGAAGATCTTAAAGATCTGTCTCTAAATGACAAGGGGTCCCACACATCCTTGAGAAAACTGGCACATTCATGCTGATCACAATCTGCAGGAACATTTGAGAAACAGGCATTAGAATGCATAGATTCAAATTGCACACAGTCAGGAGAGATTCTTTCAGGATCCGCACAGGAATCAACCACAGTGGTACACCTATTCATTTCAGATCGCACAATGTCAAGACTCACATGCTTTACCCCAGAAAGGCAGGAACAATCATCCGACAACGATGTCTCTTTATTGGAATCAATTGATTGGTGTGTGTGCAACTCATCCAAAATCGTCTGCCACACATACAACACCGGATCCACAAAACACCTGTCACACTCATCAGAATCTATGAAAGTGTACACGGAATTGAGACAATCATTCAAGACATCTTCGCTTTTTGCGATGTAAAAATCGCAAAAGGCTTTCCAATCAAAATCAAATTTCTCCATCAAGGCCCCAATGTCCCATGAGGCAAATGGAGGTTCAAACAGGCCGGTATCCAGATAATCTCCATATAGGTGGAGTTCAGGAACAAGAACAGATTTTTTAACTGCTTTAATATAGTGTGCGATCCTACCTATAATAGGATCCACATAAGCTTTGGATTGGGGCAAAAAACCCGGAGACGGAACAACATCATTGTAAACATCATTATCATACTGCATGGTTTTGCACATTTCAGACTTGACAGAAATAACCTCTTTATTTGTGGTTGCTAGGGGCAACAAATCTTTTGGCCGACAAGCCAAATCAGCAGATTGGCCTGCAAGCACCAACTCATTAAAATATGGTAATGACACAGAAATGTTGCATAACCTAATCTGATCAGTGTCATGCACTGCAGGAAAAAAACTCATAGAAATAACGTGGCAGGGGAATTCTAAGCTTACGAGAAAATACCTGACTCAGAAATCTGCGAGGGTTATGTCTCAGATTTTTGTGTCTGGCATCCTCATCCGCCCACATGAACAGATCCCCTTGGAAAAGATTGTAAGCAATCTGACCACTCCAAGTGGAAATATTGGTGGCCTGAAACTCAGGATTTGCCAAAAATCTGAAACATTCTGATATAAACTCATCTCTGGTTTCAGAGTCCAGTATCTTAAACCTCTTAAAGACACAGGAGCCATATTTGACCAAATCGTACAAATCGGAAATTCCCTCTACACTGGGAATTTCGGTTTGGCTGGTCATACTGTAACGATTGTGGAATTCTCTCCGTGATCAGCGCACAAGGCGTGCGCTGACACTGCGGAAATCCTCCACAAGCGTATAATTTGAGGGAACCCAGCAGAAGGTGCAATGCACCTGTAGAGGGAAATTCCTGTCGGCAGGTGGATCTGTGGAGTGCAGAGGAACAGCTCCTCTGCCCTACCACACACGCCAGACAGGAATTGTACGAAGGGAAGAAACGCAATCGCAAGAGAAGCGATTGAGAGTGAGCACAGAGACAGATTGTATGTGTGTGCACCAAACTAGTCGACAACCCGCGACGGTGCACACACAACAGCAGATATGAAGTAGGAACGCAATCGCGGGAGAGGCGATTGCCAGAGGTGACACAAGGCTACAGCAAGGCAGAGCACGAGAGTAGCAAAGGCACAGCAAATCATACAATGAGGAGATAAGGAAAATAACAAACGCTAGCTAAACGCGAACACCGCACTCATTTGCAACAGTGCACGCGTTTGTGTGCGGTCTCCACGTGATAAGCACAATCGAGACAAGCACGCCTAACTAACCATCGACAGACAAACATGAAACAGAGGACGCAAGCGCTTGCTTAACGGTTACCTCACCGAGCCTCCAGCAAGCGTTCGTAGCAGACAAGACAGACACACGAAAACAGGAACAAGCGAGAAATAGGATCCACAGCACTAGCGAAAAGAGGCCAGTGCGATCCAGGGAGACAGAGCGATGGAGATCAGACGGATCCACAGCACTAGCGCTAGGCGAGTGCGATCCAGGCAAGACAGATAGAGGAGATAGCTGGTAGCAACCGCTGCTCCAGCTATACTCCAAGAACAAAGATCAGAACGACTTCCTGTCGACCACCGCAGGGACAGGACAATCGCAACAGACAGACAAAACAGATATGCAATCCTAACTGCACTAGGGAAACCTGCCTAGTGCAGTCCCAGAAATTACTCTAAGCTAATCTTCAAACAATGAGCAAGGCTGACAGTCTCCGGAGTGTTTCACAGGAAGAATCCTTATGACCAGCGAAGGTCTGTGATATCACATGGTATATATAGAGCAAGCCTACAAGGGATGTGGCTAGACAATTTGCATGACAAACGTATGCAAATTCTTCAGCAGCAGCAAGCTGCAAAACTGACAAAAGGTCTCTCCTCCAGAGACCTGCAGAATGCAGACCTGAACAATGGTCAAAAAGCTGCCTGCCTGCACAGGCAGCTGAGCAGATGATTACAGTCAGCTTGTTAATTTGTACAGAGCCAGAATAATCCAACATGTATACAGACTGTTTCAGATTGTTTGATCTTCATCAGTGCATGGCATGGATTAATTTGGCTCTATGGAGTAGGGCTTGTAACACCGAGAGGTACACTTAAAGAGACTCCTCGCTTTGCCGTGGGATAGCGGTGTTTTAACAGGGATTATACTGATTTACATGACTGCCTGTTAAAAAAGTAAATTTAGACTCGCTTCAGAGTCTCTTTAAGCCCACAGGGTTGTTCATTTTTTGTATCTGAACAACTTTCACCTCCCATTCATTTGCCAATAACTTTATCACTACTTATCACAATGAAATTATCTATATCTTGTTTTTTTCCACCACCATAAATTTTCCACCACCATAAATTAATTCTTAGCAAAATATACCCTCTAAAGAAAGCCTAATTATTTGGAGGGTACATTTTGCTAAGAATTAATTTATTCTAAATCCATTTTAACAGGAAGATTAAGCAAGAAATGGAAAAAAATCATTATTTCTCAGTTTTTGGCTATTATAGTTTTACATTAATACATGCTACCGTAATTAAAACCCATGTATTTTATTTGCCCATTTGTCCCGGTTATTACACCATTTAAATTATGCCCCTATCACAATTTATGGCACCGATATTTTATTTGGAAATAAAGGTGCATTTTTTCAATTTGCGTCCATCACTATTTACAAGGCTATATTTTAGTTTCAAAAGGTTTTATTGGTTAATTATAACAGTTATTCATAACAGCAGTTGTAAAAGTGTCCATTTCAGGACTAAGCATATCATAATTATAAAAGTAGATGTTCAACAGGAACATAACAAAGAATAGGTATGCATATACAGTGGTGTGAAAAACTATTTGCCCCCTTCCTGATTTCTTATTCTTTTGCATGTTTGTCACACTTAAATGTTTCTGCTCATCAAAAACCGTTAACTATTAGTCAAAGATAACATAATTGAACACAAAATGCAGTTTTAAATGATGGTTTTTATTATTTAGTGAGAAAAAAAACTCCAAATCTACATGGCCCTGTTGTTAAAAAATAACTTAACTGTGGTTTATCACACCTGAGTTCAATTTCTGTAGTCACCCCCAGGCCTGATTACTGCCACACCTGTTTCAATCAAGAAATCACTTAAATAGGAGCTATCTGACAAAGAGAAGTAGACCAAAAGCACCTCAAAAGCTAGACATCATGCCAAGATCCAAAGAAATCCAGGAACAAATGAGAACAAAAGTACTGTAATTGAGATCTATCAGTCTGGTAAAGGTTATAAAGCCATTTCTAAAGCTTTGGGACTCCAGCGAACCACAGTGAGAGCCATTATCCACAAATGGCAAAAACATGGAACAGTGATGAACCTTCCCAGGAGTGGCCGGCCGACCAATATTACCCCAAGAGCGCAGAGAAAACTCATCTAAGAGGCCACAAAAGACCCCAGGACAACATCTAAAGAACTGCAGGCCTCACTTGCCTCAATTAAGGTCAGTGTTCACGACTCCACCATAAGAAAGAGACTGGGCAAAAGCGGCCTGCATGGCAGATATCCAAGGCGCAAACCACTTTTAAGCAAAAAGAACATTAAAGCTCATCTCAATTTTGCTAAAAAAACATCTCGATGATTGGCAAGACTTTTGGGAAAATACCTTATGGACCGACGAGACAAAAGTTGAACTTTTTGGAAGGTGCGTGTCTCGTTACATCTGGAGTAGAAGTAACACAGCATTTCAGCAAAAGAACATCATACCAACAGTAAAATATGGTGGTGGTAGTGTGAAGGTCTGGGGTTGTTTTGCTGCTTCAGGACCTGGAAGGCTTGCTGTGATAGATGGAACCATGAATTCTACTATCTACCAAAAAATCCTGAAGGAGAATGTCCGGCCATCTGTTCGTCAACTCAAGCTGAAGCGATCTTGGGTGCTGAAGCAGGACAATGATCCAAAACACACCAGCAAATCCACCTCTGAATGGCTGAAGAAAAACAAAATGAAGACTTTGGAGTGGCCTAGTCAAAGTCCTGACCTGAATCCTATTGAGATGTTGTGGCATGACCTTAAAAAGGCAGTTCATGCTAGAAAACCCTCAAATAAAGCTGAATTACAACAATTCTGCAAAGATGAGTGGGCCAGCGCTGTAAAAGACTCATTGCAAGTTATCTCAAACGCTTGATTGCAGTTATTGCTGCTAAGGGTGGCCCAACCAGTTATTAAATTCAGGGGGCAATTTCTTTTTCACACAGCTCCATGTAGGTTTTGAGTTTTTTTTCTCACTAAATAATAAAAAACATAATTTAAAACTGCATTTTGTGTTCAATTATGTTATCTTTGACTAACAGTTAACGGTTTTTGATGAGCAGAAACATTTAAGTGTGACAAACATGCAAAAGAATAAGAAATCAGGAGGGGGGCAAATAGTTTTTCACACCACTGTATATTCTATATGAAAAACAGTGTCACAGCATTTAAAGGTAGACCCATTTCCCCACATTGAGCCCAGCACCAGTGAAAGGATCATGGTGAAAAGGTACAAGAGCGGAGGCCAGTTAGGTCTGAGGCATTCAGCCAGGGCTGCCATGTTTTTATAAAAGTATCAAAGGTGTCATTAATGATTGCTAGAATCCTTTCAGAGATCATTATGTCTAAGATAATATTGTCAGTTAGTTGAATGGAGAGCATTTGCTGCATCCATTGTCTTGCAATGTGGGATCTGGCGGCTTTTGCTATATGCTGTGCTAACCGGTGAGGCGGGTGTTTCCATTTTGGAGGTTTATCTCCAAGTAAAAGAAGTCCTGGATCTGGTCCTAAAGCAGTGCCCAGTGCTGTGTTTATGAGGGTGGTGATCTTCGTCCAATAAGTTTGTGCCACCGGACAAAAACACCACACGTGTGACATATCTCCTATTCTCCCGCAGTTTCTAAAACATAGGTTACTTTTGTTTGAATCAATGTTGTGTAATTTTAGGGGAGTAATGTAAGCATGATGGAGAATTTTATAATTAGTTTCTATATGAGAGTAGTACGTGCTACCTTTAGTGAGAGTTGTGCAGCATTTGGACCATCTTTCTGGTGTAAATGTAATTCCCAGATCTGATTTCCAGGCTAGCATTACTCTAAGTTTGCGTAAATCAGTGGGTTGAGAAAGTAGAGAATACAGTAGTGAAATGAGACCACCTTCTAAGGGTCTGAGATCACACCAGGCTTCGTAGGAGGTACGCTGTGGAAGATGGGAATTTTTCGGGCCTAAGGTGCTGAGAAAGTGATACAGTATATCTGCATTGCTGCAAAATATTCAGATGGTGGAAACTCAGTTTTAGCTTTGAATTGGTCCCAAGTTGGAATTTTGTCATTTACCAATAGGTGCTTGAGATGTGTAATATCCTTGGATTTCCACCATCTGAAGGAGAGTGGGTCAAGGCCTGGGGTAAACATGGGATTACCATAGAGTGGGAGAAGCATTGATAGTTTTGTTTGTAGGTTTTTTTTGAATCTAAGTAATCTCCATATAGAGAGAGAATGGGCCGATAAAGGTGATTGGAGTTTCACCAGTGTAGGGGTTAGTTGTGTGGACCATTGGAGTGCAGGAAGGGTATAGGGTTGGAGCAGATCCGTTTCCAGCTGTGCCCATAGTGGGGAATTAAGGCTAGAATGAATTTGTGCCATTTGGGCTGTTTGGGCTGCTCTATAATATGATATTAAATTCGGGTGTGAGGAAACGTGGAAAAGCCGCCGCAAGAACTCAGAGTGAGGCGGCTGTTTCCGCATCTAACATGGCGGCACAACGCGGAGAAACCGCCGCATGTCGCATGGGCAGAGCGGTGGATTCCGCATTGGAGGCGGCAGATTGCACGCAGGGCAAAGCAGCTGACATTGCGGCCGGACGCGGGGACACCGCCGCTCGCTTAGAGAGCGGGGCGGAGGTCACCGCGCCTGAGTCAAGGGTTACATTGCAAGACATGTCTGGTGTAGCTGGGACTGCTAGTCCACATAGGTTCAGAAGGACGCGCACGCTGAGAGGCAGAGCTTATATGACAGCCAGAAAAGGGTCAGCTGACCAGGCGGGTCAGCTGACAATTTCACTACCTGCCATTGGTCCAGCACTTAGGGGAGGCGCTGGAGAGCGCTTTACTATATATACTGGGTGCTGGTCATTCTCTGGTTGTCTGCCGTTGCGATCACAACGTGGTAGCACTCAGA
Source organism: Hyperolius riggenbachi (assembly GCF_040937935.1). Classification (NCBI taxonomy): domain Eukaryota; kingdom Metazoa; phylum Chordata; class Amphibia; order Anura; family Hyperoliidae; genus Hyperolius; species Hyperolius riggenbachi. The sequence continues at coordinate 151,584,462 of NC_090654.1, forward strand.
CCTTGTCTGTATCTGTGTTCTAGCATAGTTTCCAAAGGTGTTGACATCAAGGAGTTCACACTTTAGCATTAGGAACATTGAATTGTATTATTTGTTATGACCTTCTGCCTGCTTGACTATTCCTCTGAACTCTGATCCTGTACCTTGCTATTTCTGATATCCTGTTGCCAAACTCTGCTCGTTCCTGGACTCTGTATTTGCCTCCTGATTCTGTACTGTGCCATTCTGATACTCCGTTGCTGAACTCTGTCTGTTTATTGGATTCCGTATCTGCCTCCTGAATCTGTACCTTATCTGTCTGTGTGTTAACGACCTGGCTTGCCGACCTTGAGAACTGGCCTTACTGCTAGAGGCAGTTCCCAGACCTGTTAGTGACACCCTCCTTCTCGGGTGTCACTCACGTTCTGTCCTTCCTATCCTTAGCCTAGCTCCTCCCCCCTGGAGAGTCTAGGCCATAGGAAGGAACATACTTCTGGAGAAGTACTCAAAGTATACTGTTGCATCTAACACTCACTTGTTCTCACTGGTGTCCAGAGGTTAGTAGATACAGTGGTGTGAAAAACTATTTGCCCCCTTCCTGATTTTTTATTCTTTTGCATGTTTGTCACACTTAAATGTTTCTGCGCATCAAAAACCGTTAACTATTAGTCAAAGATAACATAATTGAACACAAAATGCAGTTTTAAATGATGGTTTTTATTATTTAGTGAGGAAAAAAAACTCCAAATCTACATGGCCCTGTGTAAAAAAGTGATTGCCCCCCTTGTTGGAATCTCTAGGGATTTTAAATAAAACGCACAGAGGTAAAAAAGGCGGCCAGGCCCATAAAAAGTGCCACACTCAGTCTCAGTCCAACTTCAGGGACCCAGGTCCATTCAAGGAAAAGAACTTTCCAGCGATCTCCAGTGAGGTTTACTGGAAATCAGAGGCTGAAAGTAGCAGAAGTTACCATGTCCCTAGTCAGAGATGCAGTAACACCCCAGCAGTGAACCCAGTCGCCATTGCTAAACCCCATGCAGTGACCGCATTGCTCTGCAATGCCCGCTCTATAAACAATAAGACAGCCATTATTGCGGACCTTATTCAGACATGCGATTTTTCATGCATCACTGAAACCTGGATTGATGCCAATGCGGGCCCCACACTGGAAGCAACCATCCCATACAATTACTCAGTCCTAAGTGAGGGAAGACGAGACCGCAGAGGAGGGGGTGTAGCAATTTGTGGCAAAACAACTCTGCAGCTCAGGGCCCTGAATGTTGGCTCAACAAAGTCCTTTGAATGTATAGGTTCCCAGATCTCAGCTGGTAAAGGCTTCAAAATTTTAGTGGTTTATCGTCCCCCCGGAGATGCTGACCCTTTCCTACAGGAATTCCCAGAACTTCTGGCCATGCTAACTCTGTCTTATTCGAGATGGATCATCCTTGGTGACTTCAATGTCCGGGCTGATAACACTCAATCACAAGATGCAAATGAACTAATAAATCTCATGGGTGGACTAGGCTTCACACAAGTTGTAAAATCAGCTACCCACAGAGGAGGGCATACGCTAGACTTACTGTTCCACCTTGGAATGGACATTAGTAACATAACAGTAACCCCAGTGGTGTGGTCAGACCATCACATAATACAGTTTACTATTGAACATCACCCTATCAAGCAGCTCCCTAAAGAAACAATCAAAACCCGTCCCCTGAGTAAATGAACACCGGAGAGGATAACTGCCAACCTGGATTTTACAAATCTGCTCCACAGCCAAATGGACCCAAACACTCTAGTAACCCAGTACAACAACACGATATATGAAACACTTGACAGTATTGCCCCATGGCGCACCAAATCAGCAACCAAAAAGCAGAAAGCTAATTGGTTTGACAAAACCATCATGGATCTAAAAAAGAAAGGGCGCAGACTAGAAAGACAGTGGCGTAAATCAGGGACTGAGGAGCACAAATCTAGCCTAGTTCAACACCTCAGACAATACCAACAAGCAATAACCAAGAAAAAAATCAGACTTTATCTCGCACAAAATATCTACAGCCAACAACAGAGCTGCTCAACTCTTCCACACAGTGGAATCACTCTGCAATCCTTCCTGCCTAAAAGCCCCAACCACATACTCCAGGGAAAGGTGTGAAGAATTCTCTGCCTTCTTCACAAACAAGGTGTCTACCATCCGTGCCAGCATTACACCAACTACATCAATTGACCACTGGACGTTGCATATGCCTACTACCGTACCACCATGGCAAGTCTTTGACACTCTGAGTGTAGAAGATTTTGGAATTCTCATTCAAAGTCTCCGCCCCACTACCTGCGACCTGGATCCTGGCCCAACTGGATCCTTAATGCAGTGCCCAGAGCTGATCAGGCCAGCACTTCACAAAATCACTCAGTGCTCCTTGCAAAGTGGTCTTTTCCCAGAAGAACTAAAGAAAGCAATCATAAAACCCCTCCTGAAGAAACCATCACTAGATCCTGATTCTGTAACCAACTACAGACCGGTGGCGAACTTACCATTCCTATCAAAAGTTATCGAGAAAGCAGTCGCCAACCAGCTAGAAGCCAGGCTTACAGATAACAACATCTTTGATACTTTTCAGTCAGGATTCAGGAAAAGGCACAGCACTGAAACAGCATTAGTCCGAGTAATGAATGATCTACTTACTGCAAGGGACAAGGGTGATTGCTCAATTCTGATTCTTCTTGACTTGTCAGCAGCATTTGATACTGTGGATCATGAAATTCTTATCCAGCGACTGAAGAATTACTGTGGCCTAAGGGGTACTGTTCTTAGATGGTTTTAGACCTTCCTATCTGGCAGGACACAGCAAGTATGTCTGGGCACACACTACTCTAATCCAGTGCCACTTGCCTATGGAGTTCCACAGGGTTCTGTACTATCACCATTACTCTTTGCAGCCTATATGCTCCCACTGGGCAAAATAATCCAGAACTATGGCCTAGGATACCATTGTTATGCAGATGACACACAACTGTATCTGTCCTTCAAGCCTGGCACCCAAGACCCATCAGCATCCATAAATGCGTGTCTAGTGGATTTACAAAATTGGATGAACACCAGCTGGCTGAGGCTGAACTCTGACAAAACAGAGGTGTTGGTGGTAGGTGGTCCACACATGATGGATAAAGTTCAAAACGCTCACCACCTCAAACTAGCAATTGGGGGAGATACTGTACAGTATAAAGACTCTGTGCGAAACCTTGGGGTGATCCTGGATGGAAATCTAAAACTCAGACAGCAGGTATCAGCTGTCGTCAAGTCTTCCTTCTTCCATCTAAGAAATATAGCGAAAATCAAACACCTTATCCCAGCTGAAGACCTACCTGCCCTGGTTCACGCATTTGTATCCTCCCGCCTAGACTACTGCAACGCCCTGTTCATCGGATCTACAGATAAGGCTCTGCGCCCCTTACAGCTAGTACAGAATGCTGCAGCCAGACTCCTAGCCAATGCCCCCGCAGCTCACACATCACCCCAGTACTGCAAACTCTTCACTGGTTGCCAGTAAAATGGAGAATCAATTTTAAGATCTGCCTGCTGACAGTCAAGGCTCTACACCACATGGGACCCAAATACATAGCGGATCTATTGGAACTTTATGCCCCTTCACGCACCCTCCGCTCTGCCAACAAGATGAAGCTGGTTATTCCCAGGATACACTTAACATTTGGTGCTCGGGCCTTTTCCTACGCAGCCCCTACTCTATGGAACTCACTTCCACAATCAGTACGAGAGGCTCCTTCTCTGGACAGCTTTAAAAAAAGGCTAAAAACTCACCTCTTTTCCCGAGCCTTTGAGACTGCATAATGCAGGGTCACAGCGCTTTAAGTCCCCAGGGAGAAAAGCGCTATATAAATATTATTGTTATTGTTGTTGTTGTTAAAAAATAACTTAACTGTGGTTTACCACACCTGAGTTCAATTTCTGTAGTCACCCCCAGGCCTGATTACTGCCACACCTGTTTCAATCAAGAAATCACTTAAATAGGAGCTATCTGACACAGAGAAGTAGACCAAAAGCACCTCAAAAGCTAGACATCATGCCAAGATCCAAAGAAATTCAGGTAAAATGAGAACAAAGTACTGTAATTGAGATCTATCAGTCTTATAAAGGTTATAAAGCCATTTCTAAAGCTTTGGGACTCCAAAAGCCACAGTGAGAGCCATTATCCACAAATGGCAAAAACATGGAACAGTGATGAACCTTCCCAGGAGTGGCTGGCCGACCAAAATAACCCCAAGAGCGCAGAGAAAACTCATCCGAGAGGCCACAAAAGACCCCAGGACAACATCTAAAGAACTGCAGGCCTCACTTGCCTCAATTAAGGTCATTGTTCATGACTCCACCATAAGAAAGAGACTGAGCAAAAATGGTCTGCATGGCAGATATCCAAGGCGCAAACCACTTTTAAGCAAAAAAGAACATTAAGGCTCGTCTCAATTTTGCTAAAAAAACATCTCGATGATTGGCAAGACTTTGGGGAAAATACCTTGTGGACCGACGAGACAAAAGTTGAACTTTTTTGGAAGGTGCGTGTCCCGTTACATCTGGCGTAGAAGTAACACAGCATTTCAGCAAAAGAACATCATACCAACAGTAAAATATGGTGGTGGTAGTGTAATGGTCTGGGGTTGTTTTGCTGCTTCAGGACCTGGAAGGCTTGCTGTGATAGATGGAACCATGAATTCTACTGTCTACCAAAAAATCCTGAAGGAGAATGTCCGGCCATCTGTTTGTCAACTCAAGCTGAAGCGATCTTGGGTGCTGCAGCAGGACAATGACCCAAAACACACCAGCAAATCCACCTCTAAATGGCTGAAGAAAAACAAAATGAAGACTTTGGAGTGGCCTAGTCAAAGTCCTGACCTGAATCCTATTGAGATGTTGTGGCATGACCTTAAAAAGGCGGTTCATGCTAGAAAACCCTCAAATAAAGCTGAATTACAACAATTCTGCAAAGATGAGTGGGCCAAAATTCCTCCAGAGCGCTGTAAAAGACTCGTTGCAAGTTATCGCAAACGCTTGATTGCAGTTATTGCTGCTAAGGGTGGCCCAACAAGTTATTAGGTTCAGGGGGCAATTTCTTTTTCACACAGGGCCATGTAAGTTTTGAGTTATTTTTCTGACTAAATAATAAAAACCATCATTTAAAACTGCATTTTGTGTTCAATTATGTTATCTTTGACTAATAGTTAACGGTTTTTGATGAGCAGAAACATTTAAGTGTGACAAACATGCAAAAGAATAAGAAATCAGGAAGGGGGCAAATAGTTTTTCACACCACTGTATATCTGATTATCGGTGATACTGCAGATCACCAATAATCGGGTATATTCTGTATTCCTGGTGAGACTGCAGTTCACCGGTAATCAGATCCTCTCTGTGTTACACCGATCGTTACAGAACGGCAGACCAAAAAATGCAAATGGACGCACACACTGACCGTCTGGGGGCACTTGCCACTTCGGTGGAAAACATCAACCAAGTGCTGGGTAGTCACAAGACTATGATTGAAGCCTTGTATGGTTCTTTACAAACCCTCCAGACAGCAGTGGATGAAGTGCGATCCCCTCCTAGCTCTGACATACGTTTGCCTGTACCCGAGAAACTTTCTGGCGACAGATCTGACTTCTGAAATTTTAAAAGTAGAGTGTTATCTTACTTTGAGTTGAGACCCCGATCTTCTGGTAATATGGCCCAAAGGGTAACATTTATTAAGACTTTGTTATCAGGCGATTCTCAGACGTGGGCGTACAGTTTGCCCACTGGGGATTTGGCCCTCTCTTCAGTGGATGAATTTTTTAAACCCATGGCAGTAATTTACGACGACCCAGACCTTGCCGCGACCTCTGAGCGGAAGCTCAAGCTCTTGCGTCAAGGCAAGGGTCCGGTCGAAGATTACGCAGCCGAATTTAGAAGGTGGTCAGTTTCAGCCAGGTGGGACACCTATGCCCTATTAGATTGTTTCTTATCAGGGTTGTCAGATGAAGTTTCAGATCTCATGTTAAGTCTGCCTGAACCTAAGACAGTCGATGAGGCCATTTCATCGGCCATTCGAGTCGACCGCAGACTGCGCTATCAGAAACAGACCCGGGGTAGTAGTCATGTAAGAATGGTGTCCTACGCTGCGCCTCCAGTAACTCCACCTCCTCCTGTCTCGCCTCCACCCGAACCAATGCAAATTGGTCGGTCGAAACTGTCCCAAGTGGAGCGAAGACGCAGGATGTCTGAGCGGCTGTGTCTTTACTGCGCAGAGGGGGGTCATAGAGTACGTAATTGCCCTAACAAGCCGGGAAATGCTATCGCCTAGGAGTTGTAGGGGGTAGCACCCTAGGCACACAGCTTTTACCCCTAGAAGATAAACGGTTACTCCTTCCCTGTACAGTCACATGGGAAGATAAAACTGAGATTTTTGAGGCTTTTATTGATTCAGGCTCTGCAGCCAATTTTATGGATTTTGAATTTGCAAAGAGATTGGGTATTCCGTTCACCCCAGTAAAACCACCCATTCAGGTTACGGCAGTAGATGATTCCCCCCTGCAAAGTGATCATCCGCTGTCTCAGACACCAGAGGTGGAAGTCACTATAGGGGTGTTACATAAGGAGAGACTACAGTTTTTTGTGTTACACATGACCACCTCCACAGTCATCCTTGGCATGCCATGGCTGCACTTACACTCTCCACAGATCAATTGGGCTACCGGTCAGCTAACTAGCTGGTCAGCTCACTGTTTTGAGCAGTGTTTAGGGAGAGTGACATTGGGCCAGACCAGGATCCAGTTGGAGGGGGTACCAGTACAATATTCCGAGTATTCTGATGTGTTCTGTCCCAAGGCCGCAGATAAGTTACCACCACATCGCCCCTTTGATTGCCCCATCGATCTCCGATCGGGTTGTATGCCCCCTAGGGGCCATCTTTACAATTTGTCTGGTCCAGAGAAAGTGGCCATGCAGGAATACATTCGTGAAAATTTAGCCATGGGGTTCATTCGCCCTTCCCGGTCGCCTGCTGGCGCAGGTTTCTTTTTTGTTAAAGAGACTCCGTAACAAAAATTGCATCCTGTTTTTTATCATCCTACAAGTTCCAAAAGCTATTCTAATGTGTTCTGGCTTACTGCAGCACTTTCTACTATCACCATCTCTGTAATAAATCAACTTATCTCTCTCTTGTCAGACTTGTCAGCCTGTGTCTTCAGTGTTGTGGTTCTGCTATGAACTCCCCTTCCAGGCCCCTCTATGCACACTGCCTGTGTGTTATTTAGGATTAGAGCAGCTTCTCTCTTATCTTTTACAAGCTGGATAAATCGTCCTCTGAGCTGGCTGGGCTTTCACATACTGAAGAATTACAGACACAGGCAAAGCTGTTTGCAGGAAGAAACGAGCAGCCTGAAACTTCAGTGCATGAGAGATGCAGGGGGAAAGAAACACACAAATGATCTCTTGAGATTCAAAAGGAATGCTGTATACAGCCTGCTTGTGTATGGATGTATTTTCTATGTGTGGAAATACTGTACATCAACCTACTTCCTGTTTTGGTGGCCATTTTGTTTGTTTATAAACAAACTTTTTAAAACTGTTTTTAACCACTTTTAATGCGGCGGGGAGCGGCGAAATTGTGACAGAGGGTAATAGGAGATGTCCCCTCTGTATTGTTAAAATCGCACAAAAGTAAACATACCAGTGCGGTATGTTTACTTTTGTGCGATTTTAACAATACAGATTCTCTTTAAGAAAAAAGATGGAGGCCTGCGGCCTTGCATTGATTACCGGGGCCTGAATAAAATCACAGTAAAGAATCGCTACCCTTTGCCCTTGATAGATGACTTGTTTACACAGATAACCGACGCTAAGATCTTTTCAAAGTTGGATTTATGGGGTGCATACAACCTGGTGCAGATCAGAAAGGGCGATGAATGGAAGACGGCCTTTAACACGCCCGACGGGCATTATGAGTACCTGGTGATGCTTTTCGGGCTGTGTAACGCCCCGGCTGTCTTTCAGGAACTGATTAATGAAGTATTCAGGGAGGTATTGGGCAAGTTTGTATTGGTATACTTAGATGATATACTTATCTTTTCTAACAACCTCGCTGAACACAGGACACATGTCAAGTTTGTATTGGATAAACTGAGGCAAAACATGCTTTACGCCAAATTGGAGAAATGCATCTTTGAGGTAACACCTGTCACCTTTTTGGGGTACATCATTTCCACCTTGGGCCTGTCTATGGATCCTGCCAAGGTTTCTGCTGTGTTAGAATGGCCTCAACCAGTGGGGTTAAAATCTCTTCAGAGATTTCTAGGTTTTGCCAATTACTATAGAAGGTTCATAAAGGGGTACTCCACTGTCATTGCACCCCGCACCTGTCTCACTAAGAAAGGGGCAGATACTACCCACTGGTCTCCAGAGGCTCTGCATGCATTCTCCACTTTGAAACATTTGTTTTGCTCTGCACTCATCCTGAGACACGTTGACACTTCCTATCCCTTTATTGTTGAGGTGGACGTCTCAGAGGTTGGGGTAGGGGCTGTGCTGTCCCAGCGGTCAGGGTTGCAGGGTAGATTGCACCCATGTGCCTACTTTTCTCGTAGGTTCTCTCTGGCAGAGAGAAACTATGATATAGGCAACAGGGAGCTCCTGGCCATCAAATTGGCCTTTGAAGAATAGCGTCACTGGTTGGAGGGAGCAGAACATACGATTACGGTTTACACTGACCACAAAAATTTAGAATACATCGAGGGAGCCAAGAGATTAAGCCCCGTCAGGCTCGATGGTCATTGTTCTTCTCGAGATTTAGATTTATAATTACGTACACCCCAGGGAGCAAGAACATTAAGGCAGATGCCCTGTCTAGATGCTTTGAGCCAGAGAGAGCACAGCCCTCCCCCCCAGAAACCATTGTCCCACAGAGATTGGTACTAGCAACAACTGAGACTTGGGAAGATTGGACAGAGACTTTGGGTCCTTTTCAGCAGGACATCCCGGAGGGAAAACCCAAAGGGCAGGGGCGGCGCCAGGGGGGTGCTTGGGCTTGGAATTGTCCAAGCACCCCCAAAGCACCCCCTGGAGTGAACTGACTTCAGGCGTCTAAAAGACGCCAAGTCAGTTCACACAGCGGCAGCACGGAGCAGCAGGCAGGGCTACGGTAAGATGGCCGCCCGGAGCCCTGTTCTGCAGACTTCGAGTCTGCAGTGCATGGCTTCGGGCGGCCATTTTCCCGTAGCCCTGCTCTCTGCATGCAGGCAGGAAGTCTCGTCGTGACGTCGGCAAGGAAGAGGATCGTGGGCGCGCGGGCGCTGCGCGCCACAATGAGGTCGGGACTCGGGACAGGAGGTCGGGAAAGAAGGTCTTCTGGCTGTAGGTGAGTAAATGGGTTTTTCTTTTCTTTTTCAGGTGATGCTGATTGTGCATATTGGGGTCATATCTGCTACGGATTGTGCATATTGGGGTCATATCTGCTACGGATTGTGCATATTGGGGTCATATCTGCTACGGATTGTGCATATTGGGGTCATTTCTGCTACCGATTGTGCATATTGGGGTCATTTCTGCTACCGATTGTGCATATTGGGGTCATTTCTGCTACCGATTGTGCATATTGGGGTCATTTCTGCTACCGATTGTGCATATTGGGGCCATTTCTGCTACCGATTGTGCATATTGGGGTCATTTCTGCTACCGATTGTGCATATTGGGGTCATATCTGCTACCGATTGTGCATATTGGGGTCATATCTGCTACCGATTGTGCATATTGGGGTCATATCTGCTACCGATTGTGCATATTGGGGTCATATCTGCTACCGATTGTGCATATTGGGGTCATATCTGCTACCGATTGTGCATATTGGGGTCATATCTGCTACGGATTGTGCATATTGGGGTCATATCTGCTACGGATTGTGCATATTGGGGTCATTTCTGCTATGGATTGTGCATATTGGGGTCATATCTGCTACCGATTGTGCATATTGGGACCATATCTGCCACCGATTGTGCATATTGGGACCATATCTGCCACCGATTGTGCATATTGGGACCATATCTGCCACCGATTGTGCATATTGGGACCATATCTGCCACCGATTGTGCATATTGGGACCATATCTGCCACCGATTGTGCATATTGGGGTCATTTCTGCTACCGATTGTGCATATTGGGACCATATCTGCTAACGATTGTGCATATTGGACCATATCTGCTACCGAATGTGCATATTGGGGCCATATCAGATAACGATTGTGCATATTGGGGCCATATCTGATAACGATTGTGCATATTGGGGTCATATCTGCTAACGATTGTGCATATTGGGGTCATATCTGCTACCGATTGTGCATATTGGGGTCATATCTGCTACCGATTGTGCATATTGGGATCATATCTGCTACCGATTGTGCATATTGGGGCCATATCTGCTACCGATTGTGCATATTGGGGTCATATCTGCTACCGATTGTGCATATTGGGGCCATATCTGATAACGATTGTGCATATTGGGGCCATATCTGATAACGATTGTGCATATTGGGGCCATATCTGATAACGATTGTGCATATTGGGGCCATATCTGATAACGATTGTGCATATTGGGGCCATATCTGATAACGATTGTGCATATTGGGGCCATATCTGATAACGATTGTGCATATTGGGGCCATATCTGATAACGATTGTGCATATTGGGGCCATATCTGATAACGATTGTGCATATTGGGGCCATATCTGATAACGATTGTGCATATTGGGGCCATATCTGATAACGATTGTGCATATTGGGGTCATATCTGCTACCGATTGTGCATATTGGAGCCATATCTGATAACGATTGTGCATATTGGGGTCATTGGACGTGTTTTTTGTTAAAATCTGCTCACATTACGTGTATTTTCTTGAGAAAACCTGCACAATTATGTGAATTTTCTGGGAAAAGGGTCACCAAAACTTGGGCCCTCTGTCTTTGCGTTGCACTTTTAAAGGGAACCCGAGGTGAGAATAATATTGAGGCTGCCATATTTATCTCCCTTTAAGCAATACCAATTGCCTGGCTGCCGTGCTGGTCCTCTGCCTCTTATTCTTTCAACCATAGACCCTGAACAAGCATGCAGCAGGTCAGGGGTTTCTGACAATATTGTCAGAACTGACAAGATTAGCTGCATGGCTTGTTTCTGGTGTAATTCAGTTCACTACTACAGCAAAATAGATCAGCAGGGCTGCCAGGCAACTAGTATTGTTTAAAAGGAAATAAATATGGCAGCCACCATATCACTCTCACCCTGGGTTCACTTTAAATTACAGTTAGCCCCGCCCTCATCCGGTCATGACCACGCCCATTTTTTCGCCGTGGCGCGCTTTGCGCGACGCAGGTTGTAGCCACACCCATTTTTTGCCGCGCCGCAGGTCGTCAGCTCCCCCAGAAATTGGTCCAGCACCTGCATAGCACCCCCTAAAAAAATTTCCTGGAGCCGCCACTGCCAAAGGGGTTATGTTTATCCCACTGCCATTTCGCCTTCATATTTTACAGATGTTCCATTCACACAGGAATGCGGGACACCCTGGGGCCTCCAGAACACAGGACCTTATAGCCAGATGCGCTTGGTGACCTTCTCTAGCAGCCGATTGCAAAGAGTTTGTTAGAGAGTGTGTGGTGTGTGTGAGGAGTAAGCCCTCCCGACTGGCATCTGTGGGAAGATTGCAGCCCTTGCCCACCCCGAGTGAGCCATGGACCCACTTGTCCATGGATTTTGTGGGTGAGCTCCCCAGTTCTGAGGGCATGTCGGTCATTTGGGTGGTAGTCGACCGTTTTAGTAAAATGGCCCGTTTTGTGCCCTTGAAAGGACTCCCCTCGGCCCAGGAATTGGCCGATTTGTTCATCAACCACGTTTTCCGATTGCATGGCATTCCGGAAAACATCGTGTCAGATAGGGGAGTCCAGTTTGTTTCCAGATTTTGGAGGGCATTCCGTCACCAAATGGGCATGGAACTGTCATTTTCGTCGGGCTACCACCCACAGACCAATGGTCAGACGGAAAGAGTCAACCAATCATTGGAACAGTTTTTGAGGTGTTACGTTGCAGAAGCGCAAAATGACTGGGTCAAGTTTTTACCCTTCGCAGAATTTGCGCACAATAATTTGAAAAGTTCCTCTTCTGGATTTTGTCCATTCCAGGTAGTGACCGGGAGGTTGCCTAAATTCTCCCCATTGCCAGTCGCCTCCACTCCGTTTCCAGCTCTGGAGGCCTGGCAAAGGTCATTTAAAGATATATGGTGGATTGTGAAAAATAATTTGGAGAAGGCGTTTCATAATCAAAAAGGTCAAGCTGACAAGAGACGTTCATTGGAGTGGATGTTTTTGCCAGGAGATTTAGTCTGGGTGTCCACACGTCACTTGACCTTGAAACAGCCCTCGGCTAAGTTGGGGCCCAGGTATGTGGGTCCATTCCCAGTAACTAGAAAGATCAACGATGTCACTTATGCCATTAACCTCCCTGCCAGTATGCGCGGCGTGAGATCCTTTCACGTGTCCCTGCTTAAACCTGCAGTTCATGTGGGTCCCACTCCTCCTCCTCCGGTGATGATAGATGACCAACCTGAGTACGAAGTAGAGAAGATTTTAGACTCTCGCATAGTTCAGAACTCAGTGCAATATCTGGTTTATTGGAAAGGGTATGGTATTGAGGAGAGATCATGGGTACCTGAATGTCGCATGCATGCTGACAAGTTAAGAAGGGAGTTCCATGCGCTGCATCCTGAGAAGCCTGGTAGGAGCTGTCCGGAGTCCACACCTCAGGACGGGGGGGGGGGTACTGTGAGGAAACGTGGAAAAGCCGCCGCAAGGACTCAGAGTGAGGCGGCTGTTTCCGCATCTAACATGGCGGCACAACGCGGAGAAACCGCCGCATGCCGCATGGGCAGAGCGGTGGATTCCGCATTGGAGGCGGCAGATTGCACGCAGAGCAAAGCAGCTGACATTTCAGCCGGAAGCGGGGAAACCACCGCTCGCTTAGAGAGCGGGGCGGCGGTCACCGCGCCTGAGTCAAGGGTTACATTGCAAGACATGTCTGGTGTAGCTGGGACTGCTAGTCCACATAGGTTCAGAAGGGCGCGCGCGCACTGAGAGGCAGAGCTTATATGACAGCCAGAAAAGGGTCAGCTGACAATTTCACTACCTGCCATTGGTCCAGCACTTAGGAGAGGCGCTGGAGAGCGCTTTACTATATATACTGGGTGCTGGTCATTCTCTGGTTGTCTGCCGTTGCGATCACAACGTGGTAGCACTCAGACCTTGTCTGTATCTGTGTTCTAGCATAGTTTCCAAAGGTGTTGACATCAAGGAGTTCACACCTTAGCATTAGGAACATTGAATTGTATTATTTGTTATGACCTTCTGCCTGCTTGACTATTCCTCTGAACTCTGATCCTGTACCTTACTATTTCTGATATCCTGTTGCCAAACTCTGCTCGTTCCTGGACTCTGTATTTGCCTCCTGATTCTGTACTGTGCCATTCTGATACTCCGTTGCTGAACTCTGTCTGTTTATTGGATTCCGTATCTGCCTCCCGAATCTGTACCTTATCTGTCTGTGTGTTAACGACCTGGCTTACCAACCTCGAGAACTGGCCTTACTGTTAGAGGCAGTTTCCAGACCTGTTAGTGACACCCTCCTTCTCGGGTGTCACTCACGTTCTGTCCTTCCTATCCTTAGCCTAGCTCCTCCCCCCTGGAGAGTCTAGGCCATAGGAAGGAACATACTTCTGGAGAAGTACTCAAAGTATACTGTTGCATTTCACACTCACTTGTTCTCACTGGTGTCCAGAGGTTAGTAGATATATCTGATTATCGGTGATACTGCAGATCACCAATAATCGGGTATATTCTGTATTCCTGGTGAGACTGCAGTTCACCGGTAATCAGATCCTCTCTGTGTTACACCGATCGTTACAGGAAGCCTTTTCTCTGCCTGTAAAAGGGGTTTAAAGTTAGTTTAAAAACAAAGTCTTCAGGAGACAGTAAAATGTGGATTTTAATTAAACGTTATTGATCTCCATAGATGTTCAAAAATCAACAAGGTACAGTTCTTTGGTACATTAAAATCAGTTACAAAAGATATAAAAACAGAAATTAAATTGCTGTGTAATCTGTATATGGAATCTATTGTCTGTAGTAGTCTTCTGTAAAGAGAATGAATGAATGTGTGTCCAGACCTTCCTGCTGGTTTTATATATATATATATATATATATATATATATATATATATATATATATATATATATATATATATATATATATATATATATATATATATATATATATATATATATATATATATATATATGTGTTGGTCCTCGGTATCCCTACTGTTCTGCCTCCTGTTTGGACCAGCAATAATGCTATGATGTAACTTTTGAGTTCTTCAACTACATATGGTTAATATCATGAACAAAGCCTCTTTTCCTAACTCAGAATAACCTAGGGTTGAATCATGTCACACAACAACCAGCTGTTGACTATGAAGTCAAGATACAATTTCTGCAACCAGAAGCCTAGCTTGACAGAGATCTATTTTCTACACTTCTAATGATGATTGGTCTTGACATCTGTGACCTTAAATTCGACAAGGAAAGGAACACATGCTCAGCAGACCTTTAAATGTTCATTCTAAACCTTAGCATTATATACTGTATATCTATTAACCAATATTGTATAAGTATCACTATATTAAACAATAGCTTTGATATCTCAATCGCATGACATCATACAGATATAATTTCTTGTTCGGCAGGGCCCTTAGCCAAATGTAGAAATCAAAATCTGTCAATGATATATCATTTGATTAAAATCTCAAACCATTCAACATATAACACCGCCCACAGCACAAACAGAGGTATGAAAAAGCACATTTGGACAATCCAGCTCCATTTTGGAATAAGGTGCTGTGGACTGATGAAACTAAAATTGAGTTATTTGGGCATAACAAGGGGCGTCATGCATGGAGGAAAAACAACACAGCATTCCCAAAAAACACCTGCCACCTAGAGCAAAATATGTTGGTGGTTCCATCATGCTGTTGGGCTGTGTGGCCAGTGCAGGGACTGGGAATCTTGTCAAAGTTGAGGGACGCATGAATTCCACTCAGTATCAGCAGATTCTGGAGACCCATGTCCGGGCATCAGTGACACAGCTGAAGCAGCGTCGGGGCTGGATCTTTCAACAAGGCAAAGACCCTAAACACTGCTCAAAATCCACAAAGCATTCATGCAGAGGAACAAGTACAACGTTCTGGAATGGCCATCTCAGTCCCCAGACCTGAATATAATTGAAAATCTGTGGTGTGAGTTAATGAGAGCTGTCCATGCTCGGAAGCCATCAAACCTGAATGAACTAGAGATGTTTTGTAAAGTGCAATGGTCCAAAATACCTTCAACCAGAATCCAGACTCTCATTGGAACCTACAGGAAGCGATTAGAGGCTGTAATTTCTGCAAAAGAAGGATCTATTAAATATTGATTTCATTTCTTTTTTGTGGTGCCCAAATTTATGCAGCTGCCTAATTTTGTTTAAACAATTATTGCACTCTTTCTGTAAATCCAATAAACTTCATTTCCCTTCTCAAATATCACTGAGGGTGTCTCCTATATGCAGGGCCGGCCTTTGCCCTGTGCGACCGGAGCGATCGCTCAGGGCGCCGGAACGCCAGCTTCTAGGGGGGCGCTCCTGCTTCCCCTGCCGCCTGGCCGCATATGTTACTGCTGCTGCGACTGAGGGCTCTTGCTTTGTGCATTACTAGTGGCTCCGGCTCCGCCCCCTGGTGCCGCTGGGGGCGAAGACCAGCAATGGTTGTGGGTGGTGCTGGCTATTGGAGTCAGCACAGACTCAGAGCGGCAGGCGGCTGCAGAGCGGAGCGATCTTAGCCCATGCTGGGCTGGCTGTGATGCTGGGTTGATGCGGAGTGATACGCACTCCAGCCGCATCACCCAGAACTCATTACAGGCCGGCTGGAGGGAGATCTCACTGTCGGAGCTGCGTGAGGAGATCAGCGCTGGAGTAGTCATCTGGCAGGTGAGTTGATTATATTGATTTTACAGGTTTACTGGGCACATAAATGTATATTGGAGGGTGCAGGAGCCCAGAGGAAGGGGGAAACGCTGCCAATCTGATTGCATTTGTGGGGACTAGCCTGCCAATCTGATTGCATTTGTGTGGAAACGCTGCTAAATTGATTGCATTTGTGGGGACTCTACTGCCAATCTGATTAAATTTGTGTGGAAACGCTGCTAAACTGATTGCATTTGTGGGGACTCTGCTGCCAATCTGGTTGGTCTCCTGTGGGGAGACTGCTGCCAATCTGGTTGGTCTCCTGTGGGGAGACTGCTGCCAATCTGGTTGGTCTCCTGTGGGGAGACTGCTGCCAATCTGGTTGGTCTTCTGTGGGGAGACTGCTGCTAGGTTTTTTTTTGTTCTTGGGGGGGAAAAAAATATGGCCTTCCATGCCCGCGAAGTTGAACAGCACTGTCCTAGTGTGTGTGTGTGTGTGTGTGTGTGTGTGTGTATAGTGTGTGTGTATAGTGTGTGTATAGTGTGTGTGTATAGTGTGTGTAGTGTGTGTAGTGTGTGTGTGTGTATAGTGTGTGTGTGTGTGTATGTGTGTGTGTATAGTGTGTGTGTATGTGTGTGTGTATAGTGTGTGTGTATGTGTGTGTGTATAGTATGTGTGTGTGTATAGTGTATGTGTGTGTGTATTGTGTGTGTGTGTGTGTGTGTGTGTGTGTGTGTGTGTGTGTGTGTATAGTGTGTGTGTGTGTGTGTGTGTGTGTGTGTGTGTACATACGCGTATGTGTGTGTGTGTACGTGTGTACACAACAACACAACTCTCAGGCATTAGTCCCCCACTTGACATCTAAACAAATCATTCAACCTCATGAATTTGAGTGAAACAGGGAAAAAAGGTGGAGGGGTTTGTCTCTTTAAGAATTCTTTTACAGCTGTCCTCAACGATGAGATGGAGGAAGATTGCGAAGATGTGGAGTCCGTTTGGGTAAATATTCATGGTGGAAATAAAAGTTGCCAATTGCTTATTGGGGTATGCTACAGGCCACCTCATATTATATATAGTGTGTGTGTGTGCGTGCGTGCGTGTGTGTGTGTGTGTGTGTGTGTGTGTGTGTGTGTGTGTAGAGGATGAATGGGGGGGCACCAAAATCTGGTTACGCTCAGGGCGCTGTGAAACCTAAGGCCGGCCCTGCCTATATGATATATTTAACTGACATTTTTTGTCATAACAACCAACGATTTATACAGGAAAATTATGACCATTAACAAGGTTGCCCAAACTTTTGCATCCCCACTGTAGCTGTCCTCCAGAAATCCTCTAGCCCACAGGCCGCCAGGTTCTGTTAGGACAACAGGCCAGACAACATCATTATAACCGATGTGTATTATTATTATTATTATTTATTGTATTTATAAAGCGCCAACATATTACGCAGTACTGCACAATAGATAAAAGGGTTAACATACAAGGTAGGACATACAGGAAACTCACAACAAAACAAGATCATGCAAATGATTTGATAATACAGTGTCATAGGTCAAAATAGAGATTGTTCTAGTCCACAAAAAGGGTGATTGTCAGTAAGATTGCATAATCAAGCTGGAAACACTAAGGGAGAGGGCCCTGCCAGAGGCTTACAATCTAAAGGGTGGGAGTGGAGACAATAGGTACATCTGTTGAGAGGGTGTCTAACAGAACATATTATGGTGCTGGTGTAGGGGGGTATGCGAGCATGAAAGGGTGAGTCTTGATGTGTATCCCATGCTTCGAATCAGTGATCTGTTGGATTGGCTGGCGTATGCCAACTACTTAATAATCATGGATCTGAGTCACGGATAATGGTAGATTCCAATCATGTCTGAAGCGTGCAAGGAATCCATGTTCATCATGCCATTTGGCCTGGACACTTTGATGCAGATGCTTTTTGGGGTGATGAATGCCCAGCCACCTTTCAACAAGCCTGGAGTGACCTGTTGGAAGGCAAGCACAGTTGTGCAGGCGCTTACTTGGATGACAAAAAATTGCTTTCCTAAAACAGAAAGAATTTGCGATAATTCAGGTTGGAGTGAGCTTCTCAAGCTCACTCCAACCTGAATTATCGCAAATTCTTTCTGTTTTAGGAAAGCAATTTTTTGTTTTTCTTAACATCTTAGTAAGGGGGCTTTTAGGACCATTGTAGTCCCTTACACACTCCAATGAGTTCTGGGTCACCATGAGCTTGCTGGTTAGTCTGTATTACTTGGATGACATCACTGTGTTTTGCCCGACATGGGAGCAACACCGCAATCGCTCGTTCCTGGTTCTAGGACAGCTGTCAGCTGCCAATCTGACCGTTGGATTAGACGCAGATCAGATTGCCATGACCAAGGTGCAGGCTGAGGTGAAGAAAGAGATTGGGGAGATGCTGCAATCAGGAGTCACTCGGTCTCCTGTAGTCAACCCCAAATTAGATGGCCTTTCTGTGGTGAACCCTAGAAAGCCAAAGTAGTAAGTTGCTCAGTTCAAGGCATTGTGGGAATGCCTATCCTCACCACAATGAGCTTGGGTGAAGGTGTCACAATTTCACAAGCGCCATTTGTGCAATCACATGAAAATATGCATGAAGGTGTGATGTAGAATGTCTCTTTAGGCTCCCAGCCTCACTTAAAAAAATAAAATAAATAAAAACAAGAAAATATTCTACATGTCTAAGCCAGCCACACACTAGAGGAAATGGTGTGGGGTTTATTCTGCCTTAGAGAGTGTTCAATAAACCATGATGGCAGAGTCAAATCAAATCAAAGATAGCTTTATTGGCATGACCAAGATTCATACAGGTATTGCCAAAGCAAGGGGAAAAGGGGGACATGGGAGGGGGTGAGGTAGGGGGACAATGGCTAAGCAGTCTGTGGACATTTTTAGGTTTACAGTTCCATTATGCTCCTCTCAGTTTGTGGCATGCTTTGACATAGTGTGCAGCGATTGTCACTGTGGATTCCTCTTCTCCCAGTAAGATATGTTTTTCCCTCATCTTCTAATGTGAGAAAGTCTGGGAATAGTTCCATCAATTTCTTAAAGTAAGTGTCCCTGGTTGCAGTATATTTGGGGCAGTGCAGCAGGAAGTACCGTATACACTCGCCTATAAGTCGAGAAATTTAGGACTGACTCAAAGTATAAAAGTGGGGGGGGGGGGTCGCCTTATACTTGAGTAGTCCTAAATTTCACAACTAATAGCCGAGAATTGTAGGGGAGCCTCTTTCTCTCCCCTTACCCAGTCCTAACGCTGGCAGCTTTCCACAAAGCCCCCCTCCCTCCTATCACCACGTAAAGGATGGCTGCTTCTCCCTCTCTCTCCCCCCTCTGCCTCATCTGATGGTCAGCGCTGAAGCGGAAACTCACTGATTACACAGCGCGCATCCTCTCTTGTCCCTCTGCTCACGCTGGTCTGTTTACAATACCACAGCTACGGCTCCGATGTCACATGACACATGAAGTCACATGACATCGGAGCCCTAGCCATGGTATTGTAAACTAACAGACCAGAACGAGCAGAGGGACAAGAGAGGATGCCGCGCTGTGTAATCAGTGAGTTTCTGCTTCAGCGCTGATGCTGCATTGATGACACAGAGGGCTGAGCGAGAGGGAGAAGCGGCCATCCTTTGCGTGGTGATGGGAGAGAGGGGGGCTTTGTGGAAAGCTGCTGGGGAGGGAGTGAGTGAGAGGGGGGGGCCTTTCCTTGGTGGTGGGAGGGAGGGGGGCATTTCAGCAAGCTGTGTGCTGTAGCACTTCGAGGAAGGGGAGACAGATGCTGGCTGCTGCAGCTCCTGTAAAACAGGGGACACACAGCTAGGGGACACACAGCCAGGGGGACATGGGCCACATAGCTACAGGGGCCACACAGCCAAGGGGCCACTGGGGCCACAAAGCTGGAGGGGCCACACAGCCTAGCGGACACAGGGGCCACACAGAGGGGTCACAGTGACCACGCTGAGACATCCTGGTGCCCAAGTCAGTTTTTAACTTTCCTGGGTAGACTTGTACTTGAGTAAATAAACAAATCCAGCTTAAGAGAGTCAAATATTGGGGTCGACTTATACACGAGGTCGACTTGTATCCGAGTATATATGGTAGCTTTCATCCTCAATGGTCTTCTGCTCACAGTGTTGGCATAGTTTCTCCTCCCTGTGTTTGTATGTCTGTCTGTGTCTCTCAGACTCTATTTCGAGGTTGTGAGCACACAGTCTGTAGACACTCAGGATTTTCCTCTCTTGAGAGTTTTGGAGCTCTTCCAGGTATGGGGGCATGTTATATTATCTCTGTAGAGACTGGTATATGGTTAGCTTTTATTTCATTCCTCCATTTTTCCACATAGTCCTCTTTGCTTTTGGCTGTGGTGTGTTTTATCCGGACTCTTGTTATGACCTGTGAATCGGGGGTTGGATGGAGTATAGAGCTGACCACTACTTTCAATGCGAATGGCTTTTCATTGTGCAACATTGCTTTGTAGTGGGGTAAGTCAGGGCTGCTGCACTGTAGGCGTTCCCACAAGGACAACACTCTCTTCTGTATCTCAAGCAGTAATGGGAATCTACCTAGCTCAGCTCGGCAGGCATTGTTTGAAGTACTTCGATGGACATGGAGAAAGTGTTTGCAGAACTCCAGGTGGAATATTTCTGCTGGGCTGGATTCCTATTTTGATTGGTCTGGGTAAGTGGTGGGGCACCATACTTCACTTCCATACAGTAGGATTGGGGTGATGACACTGTCAAATACTTTTAGACCATTACTGGTGGTACAGTTCTTTCTTGATAGCATAGAACGTTCGGCATGCTTTGGCTTTTAGGGCCTCCATGGCTGACTTAAGGCTTCCAGATTGGTTGCTTTCCAGACCAAGGTAGGTATATTTATCAGTTCTGCTGATTTCACAGTCACTGAATGTAAATGATGGGCTCTGGGCTGACCCTGTGTTTTTCCTCTGGAACACCATGGTTTTGGTTTTCTTTAGATTAATGGGGAGTGCCCATGTTGTGCTTTACATTCCTGGTTCCTTTTGGGACCTTTTACACTTAATCAGTTGGTATGCGTTAGTGTGCGTTAGTATGCGCTAGTCCGCGTTTTTTCCATAGCAGTGCATTGGGAAGAAGATTTCAGTGAAAACGCGCTAAGGCCCCGTTTACACTTAACCCTCCTGGCGGTTTGCAAAAAAATCGCCAGGGGGCAGCAAATCTTTTTTTTTTAATTTTTTTTTTTTTTCATGTAGCGAGACAAAGTCTCGCTACATGATAGCCGCTGCTCAGCGGCATCCCCCCAGCCCCTCCGATCGCCGCCGGCGATCGGAGATCCGGAGATCCCGTTCAAAGAACGGGATCTCCCGGAGGGCTTCCCCCGTCGCCATGGCGACGGGGCGGGATGACGTCATCGACGTCGTGACGTCAAAGGGGATTCCGATCCACCCCATAGAGCTGCCTGGCACTGATTGGCCAGGCAGCGCACGGGGTCTGGGGGGGGGGCGGCTGCGGCGCGACGGATAGCGGCGAATCGGCGGGTAGCGGCGGCGATCGGGCACTGCACGCAGCTAGCAAAGTGCTAGCTGCGTGCAGCAAAAAAAAAATTATGCAAATCGGCCCAGCGGGGCCTGAGCAGTGCCTTCCGGCGGCTTACCCCGAGCTCAGCTATAACTGAAAGGTCAACTGATTTTCAAAGTAAGTCCCATGTTTTCCTATGGCACTTTTCACACTTAATGCGTTTTAACTGAAATGTTTTTCACAATGCACTGCTATGGAGAAGAAAAAAAATGCGTACCAACTGATTAAGTGTAAACGGAGCCTAAAGGTAGCCATACACTGGCTCGATTCCCGGCCGTTTCGACAGCAGATTCGATCCTGGGATCGAATCTGCTGCCAATCGTTCGCGGTAAACGCAGCCGCCGATCCGATTCCCTCCCGAAATCGGATCGGTCCGTCGATCGCGCCGTGCGGGAAATTACCCTCGATCGCCCGCGGGTAAAGTGCGCGTCGCTAGCGGCGGCCGATCCGATCAGGTATACATTACCTGAGGCTGGCTCCCGGGCGTCTTCTCCGTGCTGCACGGCTCTGTTCCGGCTCCATCCATCCCGGCGCTTCCTGTGTCACTGCAGTGACCAGGAAGTTCTAATAGAGGGCGCTCTATTTGAACTTCCTGGTCACGGAGTAACACAGGAAGCGCCGTAATGGATCCGGAACAGAGCCGTGCAATGCGGAGAAGATGCCCGGGAGCCAGTGTCAGGTAATGTATACGGGGGGGGGGGGGGACAGGCGGCAGGAGCAGCTCAGCAGATGGTGAATCGGTTTCAGGCTGAAATCGATTCACAATCTGTTTGCAGTAAAGGCAGCCATACGATCCCTCTCTGATCAGATTCGATCAGATAGGGATCTGTCAGCTGGTCGATCTAATGGCACATCGACCAGTGTATGGCTACCTTTAGTGTAAAAGGTGCCCTAGGAAAACATGGGCATTATTTTGAAAATCAGTTTTCTTTCAGTTATCACTGAGAGCAACTGATTAAGTGTAAAAGGGGCCTTACAGTCACTTTACATTCCTGGTTCCTACTTCAAAAGAGCCACACACAGCTTAGTCAGAGAAACAGTCCAGTCATAAAACTATAAAAGTCAATGGGACATTCACCATGCCTTTCCTTCAGAAACCCAGAGACAATGTCCCTTACAGTGTACCACAGCTCAATGAAACAAAAAGTTTTATCCATACCTAGGGGTTCCTCCAGCCCCATCTACTTCAAAAGAACCACACACAGCTTAGTCAGAGAAACAGTCCGGTCATAAAACTATAAAAGTCAATGGGACATTCACCATGCCTTTCCTTCAGAAACCCAGAGACAATGTCCCTTACAGTGTACCACAGCTCAATGAAACAAAAAGTTTTATCCATACCTAGGGGTTCCTCCAGCCCCATCTGCTCGGATCGCTCCCACGCCGCCATCCTCCACCGCCCACAGCTTCGGGAACTGGGTCCCGTCACTTACGTCAGTCGGAGCCAGTCTACGTAGGAGAAGTGTGCTCTTTGCGTATCTCTCCAGCTGTCGCACGAACAGCGGTGGGGGTAAACAGATACTTTGCCGGGGGTCCTGCGCGTGTGTACTACATACTTCTTCCTACTTCCTGTTCTTGCGTTACATTTCCCTGTAACAGTGCCCCCTGGGTGCTGCTACAGGGAGATGGAACGCAAGGACAGGAAGAAGAAAGAAGTAAGTAAGCATGTGAAGGACACCTGGCAAGTGACTATTTGTATACCTTCGCCGCTCCATCCCCCCTCCCCCCATACCTGGCTATCTTTACTGCGGGCACCTATTCCTGGCTATATATACTGGCTGCACCTATCCCAAACTACCTATACTACAGGCATATATTACTAGCTACACCTATCCCTGGCTACCTTTACTGTGACCACCTATTACTGGCTACATCCATCCCAGGCTACCTATACTGTGGCCACCTATTACTGGTGAAATATAAATAAGTTGGGATTTGAAAGATTGTTCTTTTAAAAGCAAAGTCCTCAGGAGATGGTAAATTGTGGAAATGGATTTTAATTAATCATTATTGAATCTTCGTAGATGTTCAATATTCAATAAGGCACCGTTCTTTGGTACATCAAAAATCAGTTACAAAAGATATAAAAACAGAATGAATAAATAGCTGTAAAGTCTGTATATGGAATCTATAGTTTGTAGTATTCTTCTTTGAGCAGAAGTATATTTATATCAGTGCCTGTCATGTAAAGAAAATGAGTGAATGAATGGGTGTGTATGTGTGAGTGAGAGTGAGTGAGTGAATGAGTATGAATGAGCCCTTGTCCAGACCTACCTGCTGCTTTTTATACACATCTTAGGCCTCAGTCTTCTACTGTCTTGCCATATGATTGGACCAGCAAAGACGCTGCTACATATGGTGTGAAACCTCTTTTGCTAACTCAGGACTAACATATTTTGAACCTTCTAACACATATGGTCATGTCATGAATGAAGCATCCTTTCTCTTAGCTTAGAATAACTTAGGGTGGAGTAACACCGCCCCCAACAACCACCTGTCTACTACGTAACCATGACACTATTCCTGTAACTAGAAGCCAGGCTTGCCAGAGATCTATATTTACACTCCTAATGAGGATGGTCTCAACCTCTGTGACCCCAAACTCCAAAAGGAAAGGACACATGCTAAGCTCAGCTCCACTTCTGACAGTCCACTCTAAACCATGTTAGCATTATATATTTTACATCCATTAACCAATAGTGTATAATTATCACTATATTAAACAATAGCTTTGATATCTCAATCTCATGACAACACACAGGTATAACTTCTCTCTTCAGCAGGGCCCTTGCTGAATATAGAAATCAAATCCGTCAGTGATAGATCATTTGATTAAAATCTCAATCATCCAACATATTACAACTGGCTACATTCATCCCTGGCTACCTATACTGCGGCCACCTATTACTGTCTACCTATACTGCGGCCACCTACTACTGGTTACAACTATCGCTGGCTACCTATACTGCAGCCACCTATTACTAGCTACACCCATCCCTAGTTACCTATACTATAGCCACCTATTACTGGATACACTCTTTCCTGGCTACCTATACTGCAGCCACCTATTACTGGCTAAACCTATTCCTGGGTACTTATACTGGGGGCACCAATACCTAACTAGCTATACTGGAGGCACCTATATCTGGCTACCATACAGGGTGGGGGGAGGGGGAGTGGAGCTCTCTGAAAACAGCGCTGCAGATTTGGGTGCAGCCGGTACCTCCATAATTCGTAATAGGAATTGCGGCTATAGCGTCGCTCAGTGAGTAATTTGGGAGCCGTCAAAAGACACAGCACAAATTACTATTAAAACACTGTAATTTGTCTGCCAGCAATAGCTGGAAGTCGAATAACATCTTTCACCACTATCCATGGCGACCTGGAGGGGGAATAGTATTTAACGCTGCCAGGACTTTTGTAGGAGCAGGGTGAGACGTTTTACAGCTTTACCTTGCATTTAAATCTCCTGGTGGTTTAAGCATATGTATGCCGAGGGAGTGGGGCACATCTGGCTACCATATTGATGTGGGGGAGCGGTACATTATTTAACCACTTGAGGACTGCCGTGCTAAACCCCCCTAAAGACCAGGCCATTTTTTACAATTCAGACCACTGCAGCTATAACGGTTTATTGCTCGGTCATACAACCCAAACGAATTTTACCTCCTTTTCTTCTCACAAACATAGCTTTCTTTTGGTGCTATTTGATTGCTGCTGCGATTTTTAGTTTTTATTATATTAATAAAAAAAGACAGGAATTTTGTCAAAAAAATGATATTTTCTATTTTCTGTGGTAACATTTTTCAAATAAAGTAACATTTCTATACAAGTTTTTGTCCAAATTTATTGTGCTACATGTCTTTGATAAAAAAAAAATCCAATAAGTGTATATTTATTGGTTTGGCTAAAAGTTATAGCGTTTGCAAACTACGGTACAAAAAAGTGAATTTGCGCAGTTTGAAGCAGCTCTGACTTTTCTGAGCACCTGTTAGTGATGGGTCGCTCACGAACGAGCCGGCTTTAAGAGCCGGCTCTTTGCTGCGAACGACAAGAGCCGGTTTTAAAAGAGCTGATGCCTCAGTCGCCCCACACAGCTCTGCTTTGCTCTGTGATAAAGGGCGCTGAGGCATGCTGGGAGATGTAGTCCTCCTCTTTCAGCTTGGAGTGTATTAGCGGAGCAGAGCAGTAGCAGGAGGGATTGCCCCAGTCAGATAAGCAGTCATGGAGACGGGGCGGGGCTTTTACTCCGATTCTGAGTGGTGTCTAGTGACATTTAATGAAGAGCCTATTCAGAGCCGTAAGAGCCGGCTCTTTAATGGGAGCCGATTCAGAAGAGCCGATTCTCTGAGAAGAGCCGGAATTCCCATCACCAGCACTTGTCATGTTTCTTGAGGTGCTAGAATGCCAGAATAGTATAAATACTCCCCAAATGACCCCATTTTGGAAAGAAGACACCCCAAGGTATTTGCTAAGGGGCATGGTGAGTTCATAACAGATTTTATTTATTGTCACAAGTTAGCTGAAAATGACACTTTGTGACAAAAAAAATCAGAATAAAAAGTGTTTCCATTTCTGCTAACTTGTGACAAAAAAAATAAAATCTGCCACGGACTCACCATGCCCCTCAGTGAATACCTTGGGGTGTCTACTTTGCATTCCAAAATTGGGTCACTTGTGGGGTACGTGTACTGCCCTGGCATTTTTTTTTGGGGGGGGGGGGGCTAAATCGTGAGCACCCCTGTAAAGCCTAAAGGTGCTCATTGGACTTTGGGTCCCTTTGCGCAACTAGGCAGCAAAAAAAGTGTCACGTGGTATCGCCATACTCAGGAGAAGTAGTATATTGTGTTTTGGGGTGTCTTTTCACACATAACCATGCTGGGTGGGAGAAATATCTCTGTAAAGGACAACTTTTTCAATTTTTTTACACTAAATTGTCCATTTACAGAGATATTTCTTCCACCCGCGGAAGGTCCAAAAAGATTTTACATTTGGAAACTGTGACCTGTTTCCACTGAAAAGGCTGCGCATGGGAGCTGTTCAGATTGGCAGTAATAAATTGTGTGGCATTACAGTTGGTCTCTGCCAGGACTAAGTCGTAGAGATCCTTGGTGAAGATCAGATGAAAAGCATCTAGGGACGATCCTAGATGATCTGTCTCCACCTGGACTCCAGACTGGGTGGTGAAAGGGGGCACTATGGGTGTGGCGGAACCAGGGGGTTGCCAATCGGGATTTGTCAGCACCTCTGGAAGGCTAGGGGTACAACGGGGCCCATCTTTCTGGTGGCTGCGACCGGGGTTTTACTGCACGTGCCACCGAACCAGTTTCAACTGCCATGCTGGTGCTCGCCACTTCACCAGGGTCTTCGGCAGTAATGATTCCAAGTCCAGGAAGTGCTGCGCTGCTGGTGCATGCCCAGTGGCGGCGCCACACTGGGGCTTACCCAGGCTTCAGCCCCAGCTGGCGACTTAACAGCCCCCCCTAAAGCCCCCCCCCCCGCCGTGGCCACCGCAAGTTCCTTCAGGAGGAGGACTGTCTGGACACGTGAGGAGGGCCTGGCGCTGACTGTCACCATCAGCTATCAGTCACCGCTCTGGCCCGGGACATATACATAATGCTGGTACACTAGCAGCCACACAGAGCGGCCTACATATAAAAAATTCTGTCACGTGACGACGTCCTGCGTCACGTGACACTTGCAGCGCGTTTCCCTCGCCTGGCCCGCACAGGCAGCTTCAGCAAGTTGCCGCCGAAGAGGCGAAGAAAAGAGACTGCGTGTCTGCAGCATACCCAGCACTCACACCCACCCAGCCCAGACACCCACGGACAGCACAGGAAACGTCCGAGCGGCGTCGGACTGGAGCCGGGCCAGCCAGAGCTGAGGCAGCAGCAGCAGGAGGAACTCGTTACTCTGAGCGAGGAAGGAAGGCTCAGTCAAGGCAGCTCAAGGTGGGTGTCCTCCTTTCCTGTGTCCAGCCAGCCAACTGCCAATTTTATTTTTTTTGCACAGGCCTGAGCTCAGCTGCCCTGGGGGGCCCCAGCCAACCACACCAGCCAGGCTTGAGGCCTTCCCACCCACCACCAGCCAGGCCTGAGGTGCCCCAGCCCACCACCACCAGCCAGGCCTGAGCTGCCCTAGCCCACCACCACCACCAGACAGGCCTGAGGTGCCCCAGCCCACCACCACCAGCCATGCCTGAGGCCTTCCCACCTCCATCCAGGCCTGAGGTGACCCAGTCCACCACCACCAGCCAGGCCTGAGCTGAGCTGCCCTGAGGTGCCCCAGCCCACTACCATCAGCCAGGCCTGAGGCCTTCCCACCACCAACCAGGCCTGAGGTGCCCCAGCCCATCACCACCAGCCAGGCATGAGGTGCCCCAGCCCACCACCACCAGTCAGGCCTGAGCTGTCCTGGGGCCCCCAGCCCACCACCACCAACCATGCCTGAGGCCTTCCCACCACCATCCAGGCCTGAGGTGCCCCAGCCCACCACCACCAGCCAGGCCTGAGGTGCCCCAGCCCACTACCACCAGACAGGCCTGAAGTACCCCAGCCCACCACCACCAGCCAGGTCTGAGGCCTCCAGCCCACCACCAGCCAGGCCTGAGGTGCCCTGGGGCCCCCAGCCCACCACCACCAGCCAGGCCTTAGCTGCCCTGGGGCCCCCAGCCCACCACCACCAGCCAGGTCTCAGGCCTCCAGCCCACCACCAGCCAGGCCTGAGGTGCCCTGGGGCCCCCAGCCCACCATCACTAGCCTGACTACATATACTGGGGACAGCTATACGCCTGGCTACATATACTGGGGACACTGGCTGCTCCAACTATTTTAAATTTCATGACCAGTTTTACATACAGCGACAAGGGGCGAGTATGGGTTCTCCGGCTGCACCATCTATTGCCAACATTTTTGTGGAGTCCCTGGAACGCACAATGTTTTTGCGCAATCCCAAATATGTTGGCCATATATTTCAGTATTATCGGTTCGTGGATGACGTGTTGTTGTTGTGGAGGGGCCCTGAGGAACTGCTTCTTGAGATGGTAAGGGAGGCCAACCTTATTCATCCCACTATTAAATTTTCTCTAGAGGTGTCTAAGGACACCATCAATTTCTTGGATGTGTCGTTGAAAATGTCTGAGGGTCACTTTGTGACTAAGTTGTTCCGTAAACCCACGGATCGGAACAATTTATTGCGCCCTGATAGCCATCATTACAAACATGTAGTTAAAGCCATTCCTAGGGGGCAGTTCCTCAGGGCAAGACGCATATGTACATTGGATGAAGATTACGAGAAAGCAGGCCGATCTTTGACTGTGAAGTTCACACAAAAGGGCTACAATCCCCAAAAAATTTACGCTGTGAGAAAGGAAGTTGGTGGCATAGAGAGGTCAGCTCTGCTACACAGTACTGTTAAAAAGGTGAGATCTAAAGGCATACCTTTCGTTACCAGCTTGGGGAAGAACACTGAGCTGATCAAAAACACGGTACGCAGGTTTTGGCCATTACTCAGTAATGACAGAGAGTTGGGAGCATTGTTCAAGGAGGAACCTATTTTTTCCATCAGAAGAGGTAAAACTATCTACGATAGGGTCAGACACACTGACACCGCCCCTATGAAGAAATTGAGTAGTACAGGTAGGGCGGGGACCTATCCCTGCCTTAACTGCAATGTATGTAACGCCATTATTAGAGGTAACACTTTTGGACATCCTCACACAGGCCGTAATATTGAGATCAAAGGGCGACATTACTGTTCTACTACATGGGTAGTTTACGGGCTTAAATGCCCGTGCGGGCTCATGTATGTAGGGGAAACCACTAGAACTGTAAGGACCCGCATACAGGAGCACAAGAGGGCCATTAGTAACTTCGCAGAAGGAAAGCGGGGCAGTTATGATACCTCTGTTGCCAGACACTTTGATGCAGCAGGACACAATGCAGCACAGCTTAGATGGTGTGTTTTAGAGGCTGTGACACCCACTAATAGAGGTGGGAATTTAGAGAAGGTTTTAAAACAAAAAGAGGCACGATGGATCCACGATTTGGATGTTGTATCCCCTAGGGGGATGAATGAACGTCTGCCCTTGAAATGTTTTTTGTAGTGCTATATGTCATTGTATAAAATGCGGCAGTGCAATATTGCTGTAAAGGTTGCTATGTATATCAATTTTAATTGCATGTTTTATTCACAGGTGGTCTTGTGGCAGTCCCCTATCGGAAGTGCCTGATACACGGTCAGTTCTTTATGCCCTTTATTTATCTTTTGGTAGCCGATGAGGAGTGCCATATGACCGCTTGAATTACATAACCTGGAATCGCAGGGTTAATGTATTGGTGGGTGGATCCACTAAGGGTGTGGTCCTTTATATGGGTTTGTATATATATGTGGCTGGGTATGTTTCAATGCTGTTTTACACCTGATGAAGGAGGTTGTTCCTCCGTAACATGTAGTGTTCTTGTTCGTGAATACACAGCATCTTGATTGCAGCCAGTGGAGTGCCGTCTCTTTCTTTACGTTTAATGGGATACAAGCTGTATGAGCAATCCAGCTGAGGCAAGGCACCGGCATAGTGTCTCTAGTAGTTTCTACTTGAGTTGCTGCTTATCCAACATCATCTTCTTTTGTTGCACCACCAGCCAGGCCTGAGGTGCCCTGGGGCCCCCAGCCCACCACCACCAGCCAGGCCTTAGCTGCCCTGGGGCCCCCAGCCCACCACCACCAGCCAGGTCTCAGGCCTCCAGCCCACCACCAGCCAGGCCTGAGGTGCCCTGGGGCCCCCAGCCCACCATCACTAGCCTGACTACATATACTGGGGACAGCTATACGCCTGGCTACATATACTGGGGACACTGGCTGTCTGTCATTATGTGCATTAACTGGTGAAACGCTGTCTCTCATTACATGCATTTACTGGGGAAACGCTGTCTGTCATTATGTGCATTAACTGGTGAAAAGCTGTCTCTTATGTGCATTTAATGGGGAAACTCTGTCTGTCATTACGTACATTAACTGGCGAAAAGCTGTCTCTTATGTGCATTTACTGCAGAAACGCTGTCTGTCATTACGTGCATTTACTGGAGAAAAGCTGTCTCTTATGTGCATTTAATGGGGAAACGCTGTCTGTTATTACATGCATTTACTGGTGAAAAGCTGTCTGTCATTACGTGCATTTACTGGTGAAAAGCTGTCTGTCATTACGTGCATTTACTGGTGAAAAGCTGTCTCTTATGTGCATTTACTGGTGAAAGGCTGTCTGTCATTACGTGCGTTAGCTGGTGAAAAGCTGTCTCTTATGTGCATTTACTGGTGAAAAGCTGTCTCTTATGGGCATTTACTGGTGAAAGGCTGTCTGTCATTATGTGCATTAACTGGTGAAAAGCTGTCTCTTATGTGCATTTACTGGGGAAATGCTGTCTGTCATTATGTGCATGAACTGGTGAAAAGTTGTCCCTTATGTGCATTTACTGCGGAAACGCAGTCTGTCATTATGTGCATTAACTGGTGAAAAGCTGTCCCTTATGTGCATTTACTGCGGAAACGCAGTCTGTCATTATGTGAATTAACTGGTGAAAAGCTGTCTCTTATGTGCATTTAATGGGGAAACTGTCTGTCATTACATGCATTAACTGGTGAAAAGCAGGCTCTTATGTGCATTTACTGCAGAAACGCAGTCTGTCATTATGTGCATTAACTGGTGAAAAGCTGTCTCTTATCTGCATTTAATGGGGAAACGCTGTCTGTCATTACGTGCATTAACCGCTGAAAAGCTGATTCTTATGTGCATTTACTGGTGAAAGGCTACCTGTCATTATGTGCGTTTACTTCATTTTTTTTTCCATGTAACTACGTTACCTGGTACAAGAAATATGATATACGTCATTTTTTGACTTGTCAGACAAAGTTTGTCATCTATCTCATTCGCTGTCCCTGTGGTCTCCTATATGTGGGAGAGACTACCCAGAGAGTTAGGAACAGGATTTCACAACATAGGACCACAGTTAGATCGGGCACTTTGGATCTACCCATCCCTAGACATTGCAAAACGAAAGGGCATGATGCTGATGACCTCAAATTTATGGTGATAGATCATGTACCCCCACTACAGAGAGGGGGGGGACCGGGTACTCATGCTGAAAAGGAAAGAAGTTTTCTGGATAAACAATTTAGGTACATTGTCTCCTGATGGTTTAAATCATGATTTTGATTTGCATTTATTTCTCTGATTTACAGGTTACCTTCATGGACTTTTTGTATTAAGAAAGGGACAGAAGGGAATGGACTTTAACCACTATACGAGGGAGAGTCGCAGGATGACGTAAATACAATTGTATGGTTTTTTTCAATGATTATAGGTTTTTTTCAATGATTATAGGGTTAATTGTTATCCAGTTATATGCTAATTATGTTAATGGTGGATTATGCGTAATGTGATGTGATGTCATTTCCTGCTTGTGCTGATATAAGTCTTTGCTGTTTCATTTTGTGATTAGCTTGAGGAAGGACAGGGATTGTCCGAAAGCTTGCATGTATCATTTCCAAATCTAGCTCCAATAAAGAGCTTGTGTGCTGCAGACCCACGCTTTTTTGTTACTTATTCAGTGGAGGTGGGGACCTTCGCTGTCTGCTTGCACCTATCTGCATTTGATTGTTCCAGTGCTGCTGACCCTTTGATTGATATACGTTACCTGGTACAACTACATTACAGTTAGCCCCGCCCACATGACATCATGACCACGCCCAATTTTTCGCCGCCGTGCACTTCGCGCGCCGCAAATTCCGCCCCTTCCCCCCCCCAAGCCCGGCCTGCCAGCCCTCGTGCCCCCTTTGAGCCCCCCAAAAAATCTGAAGCTGGAGCCGCCACTGTGCATGCCTCACCATGAAAACCTGGATTAGCGCTAGCACCAATCTGTTGCACTTGAGGTTGATCCTGCGCCACCTGCAGTCCACTGACATGGGGTCAGATACGCCTGGCGCTAGCAGGGACCCCAACCTCGTCATCGTCACTATCGATCAGAGAGCCACTGCTATCTACAGGTTCGTATTCTGAGCCGGATGATTCATCGGATGAGAAGTCCCAATCACTCTCACCCGACTCGGCCAGAATCCTGTAGGCCTCTTGCAGGGAATACACCTTTCTTGCCATTTTGTGCTGCTAAATTTAGGGGGTATTCCTCTGAAACTACCCAGAAAAGAGAGCACACCTACCTAGCAAAAAGAAGTGCTTGTGAAGTAAAAACCTGCGGTCGCTCAGTTTTGATAAAAAAAGAATCAAAAGTGATCTTTAGAGCACCGCAGCTATTGTGTTGTGTTTTTGCAGTGATCAGAAACAGGTGACAGGCAATCAGATGTCAATTAACAGTGCACAGATGATAAAATGTCACTCAGATCTCACTCAATGTCACTCAGACCTCAATCAGAGCTGGTGACGGGCGACCAGATGTCAATCACACTGCAGCTGTCAGATGCCAAACGATGTAAACAGAGATCAATCACAGGGCAATCAGAGATGATCAAAGACCAATCAGAGCTGATGACAGGCAATCAGATGTCAAGTAACAGTGCACAGATGATAAGATGTCACTCAGATCTCACTCAATGTCACTCAGACCCAGGGCCGGATTTGTACTCTTTACCGCCCAAGGCCAATGTCACCAGTCGCCCCCCTTCAGTATAGGTAGCGAGATGACCCCTCCCCCTTCCCTCTAGTATAGGTAGCCAGATGACCCCTCCCCTTTTCTCTTTAGTATAGGTATCCTGATGACCCCTCCCCCTCCAGTATACGTAGCCAGATGACTCCCTTAATCCCTCCCTTTCCCACTCCCCCACTTTCAGTACAGCTCACCTCCACACTGCAGCATCCATTAGTGTCACTCACTTCTCTGCTCATCTCCAGTGCAGAAGCTTCCTCTTCCCCTCCATCTCCAATGCTGCCCAAGTCCACAGCCACCCACCACAACACCAACGTGCACAGAGAGCAAGGTGGCTGCTCCACAGGTGGCTGGCAGCAGGGAGATTAGGCGCTCACCTGATCTCCCTGCATTGCAGCATTTGTAAGCTTGCAAATGCTGCACCAGTTTAGTCTGCTGCTTTGGTGCCCTTGCTCCTGTGGTTCCCTAGGCCATGGCCTAGGTGGCCTAGGCCTAAATCCGTCCCTGCTCAGACCTCAATCAGAGCTGATGAGAGGCGACCAGATGTCAATCACACTGCAGCTGTCAGATGCCAAACGATGTAAACAGAGATCAATCACAGGGCAATCAGAGATGATCAAAGGCCAATCAGAGCTGGTGACAGGCAATCAGATATCAATCAACAGTGCACAGACCATGAGATGTCACTCAGATCTCACTCTATGTCGCTCAGACCTCAATCAGAGCTGGGGACAGGTAACCAGATATCAATCAGACCTCATCAGATGCCTGTCAGGGCCAGTGAGGGGGGTAGTGAGGGGTAATCAACGGCGATCAGGAGGAGCAGGAGCAGGGTCAGTATAAGCCAGTATAATACAGGGTCAGCAGCCAGTATAATACAGGTTGTTTACTAAACAACCTGTATTATACGCTTTCCATAGGCTGGATCGTATTCCAACAGCCCGCCGGCGCTGCTAATTGGCCGGCGGGCTGATGATGGAGGGGGCCGCAAAGCATGCTGGGCGATGCGTGCATGCGCGCACGCGATCGCCGGCAAAACAACGCTCCAGGACCTGATGCCAATTGCCGTTGGGCGGTCCTGGGGCTGCTGCCGTGGCCACGCCCGTGGGTGTGGAGCGGTCATAATGTAGTTAATAAAAGGGGGAGGCCTGGGTCAATTGTATAATACCGTAAACCGTGGTATTTTTTTAGACGGTTATAATACTGTGGATTTTCATACCGTTGTAACACTAGTGTGGACTCACCAACCAATCCTAAAGGTTACTTTGCCTGCAGTGCTGAATACCTTCAGCGTCTGAGGCTGAATGGTAAACTGCGGCAAATGGAACCAGAATTGGAGGGTGACCTCATTCCATCACAGGCTCTCTTTAGCTCACATTTTCAAACTCTCAAACTGACTCGGGGAAAAAGAGACAACACCCAGTCTGTGACCTGTGCATTTATAACCTCTCCCCCCATTATTTTAACCCCACAACTACTAGACCAATCTATTTGTAGTATTGTCTTGCACACACTAAAGGATCAAACCCTTTGTCTTTAAGGGGAGTGTAACAGCTAAAAAAGAGGGGTGACACTCTCTATGCAGTATTCAATAGAAGGAAGAGCTGGCACATCCAAAGTAAATATTTATTGGTTCCATGTGAAAGCATATGGCCAAGTTTTCGGAGCCACCTAGGGCCCCTTTATCAGGGCAATGTTTGCTCAGAGGCAAAAATCTGTATTCTGATTTACTTTGGATGTGCCAGCTCTTCCTTCTATTGAATACCAGACCAACTTGTCTGGTACCCTTCATTGTCTAGCCCCCTTGCTGTGAGGAATAGATGGACCGACCCATCCTTCCATCTATTCCAGGGTTTGGGCCCTGGTAAATAAAAGACATTTGCAACCTGCTGGTTACAAACAAAATCCATGGACTCCTATTTCCCAGCATTGGGGCTGTCTTAAAAGAGCCACAAGTGAAAAGCTGGCGATATATATCGCTTGTCCAGTACCGAGACCTGGAGTCCTGTACATATCCCCCGCCCTTGCCCCAACCCGGAGGAAGTGGAGGCACTTTGGAAAACCATAGAGTGTACTTGGGAAAGGGAATCAGCATTTTGATGCAGTCCCCGGGCCTATGTCCTACCATGAAGCTGAACTCCTGGAGATCAATGATCGGGTTACCCTGGCATTGGTGTGTTTATTTTTCTTCATCCATGTCAGTGGGGCATGATCAGAGATAGCTAGCAGAAAATACCACAATGAGTCAAGAGCCCATTTTATGGCTAAATATTCCCGTTCATTCCATTTCACTATGACTGAATTTCAACATTTTTCAAATCAGTCAAAGTGAGTCAGCCAGAGTGGCAAAGTTGGGTTCGAAACCCGTAGTACCCAAAAATGCCTAAAAACGCCCTTCTCTGTCTCTTTGTAAGTGGGTGGGGCCAAATCTCTATGGCTTTAATCTTGTTAAGCAGAGGCTTCACCAAACCCTACCAACAGTATACCCCAAGTACTTATTTTGCTCCATCCTGATGGCACACTTCTCTGGGTTTACAGTGAAATCCCCTGACCTAAGGGAGTCTAAGACTGTCTATACCCTGGGCAGGTGAGAGTCCCAATCTGTGCTAAAAATGACTATATCATCAAGATAGATGGAAGTGTACTTTTTATGGGGGCAAAGTAATTTATCCACAGCCCTTTGAAAGGTGGCTGGGGCTGTATACAACCAAAAGACATCCTCTTACAGTAGCAAGAAAAACTAGGTGATCCCTTTGGAATTATATGGATTTCTGCACAGATTGGTCATAAAATGTGATCTGATCTTCATCTGAGTCACAATTCTGTTTAAGCCATTCTGTTGTTGATTTACGTTTATGCTTTGGGCAGTTGTCCTGTTGCAACACATATATTCTGCTGAGATTCAGCTGGTGGACAGATGGTCTTAAATTTCTCCTGCAAAATGTCTTGATAAACTTTGGAATTCATTTTTCCTTCGATGATAGCAACTCGTCCAGGCCCTGACGCAGCAAAGCAGTGCTAAACCATGATGCCTCCACCACCATACTTCACAGTTGTGATGAGGTTTTGATGTTAGTGTGCTGTGCCTCTTTTTCTCAACACATTGGGCCATATGCAATTCTCTTTTTCACCTGAGTTTTCTCCTAGGAGATAATTTTTCAACTTTGATTTTAAATAATTTTTCAGTACTTTTCAACTAAAAAAGTACCAAAACGTTGGGGGAAAAGTACTAACAAAATTATTTCGAGTATTTTCTTGCCTTCTGGGGGCTTACTTTTAAGTAATAGCATTTTATTGACACGTTTAAAAATATCACCTAAGAGAAAACGCAGGTGAAAAAGTGAATTGCATATGGCCCACAGTGTTGTTTGTTTCTTCCAAACAACTCAACTTTGGTTTCATCAGTCCACAGAATATTTTGCTGTGGAACATCCAGGTGCTATTTTGCAAACTTGCAGCAATGGTTTTTTTTGGACAGCAGCGGCTTCCTTTGTGGTATCCTCCCATCAACTCCATTCTTGTTTAGTGTTTTACATATTGCAGATTCGCTAACATGGATGTTATCATATGCCAGCGACTTTTGTAAGTCTTCAGCTGACACTCTAGGATTCTTCTTCACCTCAATGAGCATTCTGTTCTGTGCTTTTGCAATTATCTTTACATGACGGCCACTCCTAGGGAGAGTAGCAGCAGTGCTTAACTTTCTCCATTTTGTCTTACAGTGGACTGGTGAACTGCAAGGCTTTTGGAAATAGTTTTATAACTCTTTCCAGCTTTATGCAAGTCAACAATTCTTAATCGTAGAACATTTGAGAGCTCTTTTGTGCGAAACATCATTCACATCAGGCAATGCTTCTTGGGAAAAGCAAACCCAAACCTGGTGTGTGTGGGGTTTTTTTTAGGTCAAGGCAGCTGTAACCAACACCTCCAATCTCATCTTATGGATTAGACTCCAGCTGGCTAACACCTCACTCCAATTTGCTCTTGGAGATGTCATTAGTCTAGGGGTTCACATACTTTTCCACCTGCCCTGTGAATGTTTACATGGTGTGTTCAATAAAAACGTGGAAACATTTAATTATTTGTGTGGTATTAGTTTAAGCAGACTGTGACTGTCTATTGTTGTGACTTAAGGTGATCACACGCGAAAGATCGGATTTTCCAAAAAATCTAAAGCTTTTTTTTTATATTCGAGCAAGAAATCCGATCAGATTTCCCGTTTTTATACAATAAAAGTTGATCAGGAGTGCTGGATTTTCCTGATACATTTTTCTGAAAATTGAATAGTGTGTGGTAGACTGTCAATTTCTTAAAGCGGTTCTGTGGACATAAAAAAAAAAAAAAAAAAAAAAAAAAAAAAAACTGACTCTTACCTGGGGCTTCTATCGGCCCCCTTCAGCTGTCATGTCCTGCACCATTCTTCTACGATCCTCCATTCCCCGCCGCCGCGTGATTGCCTATTGTTGTGGCTTAGATAAAGATCAGATAACATTTTATGACCAATTTCTACAGAAATCCATATAATTCCAAAGGGTTAACATACTTTTTCTTGCTACTGTATATTGAAAAAGGCCATCAGGGGTGGAAAACCCGGTTTTCTCCCTAGCTTCTGGGGTTAGGGGCACTTGCCGGTAACCCATTGTTAAATCTCGCTGGTAATGAACCGGGCGGATACCTACAATTGGTCAGAAGAAGCCTGTAAAGCGTTCAGGCAGCTTAAGACACTATTTTGTGCTGCTCCCATTTTACACCATGTGGATGTGACTTGTCCCTTTATTGTACAAGTAGATGTCTCCGAAGTTGGAGTGGGGGCTGTACTGTCTCAGTATTCAGGTTCGCAGGGAAGGTTACATCCATGTGCGTTCTTTTCTCGCAAATTTTCACCAGCAGGAAAGAACTATGACATCGGTAACAGAGAACTTCTGGGCATAAAGATGGCATTTGAGGAGTGGCGACATTGGCTGGAGGGGGCAGAACATGTGATTACAGTATATACTGACCATAAGAATTTGGAATATATTGAAGGAGCAAAGAGGCTCAACCCGAGACAGGCCAGGTGGGCACTCTTTTTCTCACGATTCCGATTCATAATCACTTACAAACCAGGTCATAAGAACATTAAAGCCGATGCTCTATCTCGATGTTTTGAACCTGAGACAGTTCAGCCCTCACTCCCAGTTAATATCTTGCCAGAAAAAGTAGTAATTGCTGCCACGGAACCCTTAGAAGATCTGACAACCACTCTGCTGTCTTATCAGTCTGATGCTCCTGAGGGTAAACCAGATGGGGTGCTGTTTGTTCCTCTGCAGTTGCGTCTTCAGATTTTACATATGTTTCATAGTCATAAGAATGCAGGCCATCCTGGTATTAGCAGAACAGAAGAGTTATTGTCTCGCAGTGTATGGTGGCCTTCGTTGAAAAACGACTGTAAGGAATTCATAAATTCCTGCACGGTCTGTGCTCGCAGCAAAGCCTCGAGATAGGCACCTGCAGGAACATTACAATTCTTGCCTATGCCCACAGAGCCATGGACCCACATATCCTGCCTCTAAAGGGTACACAGTGATTTGGGTGGTCGTGGACCGCTTCAGTAAAATGGTTCACTTTGTGCCATTGAAGAAGCTCCCCTCAGCTCAGGAACTAGCGGATCTTTTTATTGACCACATCTTCCGCTTACATGGGATACCAGTGAATGTCGTTTCTGATAGGGGGGTACAGTTCGTATCTAAGTTTTGGCGAGCTTTCTGCCAACATCTAGGCCTAACCCTGTCTTTCTCCTCAGGCTACCACCCTCAGACCAACGGTCAGTCTGAAAGGATGAACCAGCCATTAGAGCAGTTCCTGCGTTGTTATGTGGCTGAGTCCCAACATGAATGGGTCAAGTTTCTCTCCTTTGCTGAATTTGCTCATAATAATCTTCTGAATGCCTCCTCAGGTTTTTCCCAGTTTCAAGTAGCTACAGGGAAGTCACCCAAATTTTGTCCATTACCAGCTACTAATTCTCTTTTCCTGCTTTGGAAGGCTGGCAGAATTCATGTAAGAGAATTTGGTCATTAGTGAGAACCAATCTGGAGAAGTCTTTTGGTGTCCAAAAAAGACAGGCTGATCGAAAACGTTCACCAGAGTGGAGTTTTAATCCTGGTGAAATGCATTATAGAGGGCGCTATTGCGGCCGGGGACATGGATAATCAGCCGCGTTCCCACCCTGTCGGCCGGTGACGACCAAACCGGAAGTGGCCGCCGGTGAGTCCAGGTGTATCGGAGGGACACGGCGAGGGCACCGTTCAGCTGCAGGAGGCTGAGGGGAGCCTTGGGTGAGTAAAAGTCATTTTTTTTGCTCAGACTTGGTGGCTATCTCTTCTGCCAAAAGAGTGTCAGATTTACAGGCTTTGGGCTGCTCTGAAAACTTGATACAGTTTTTTCCGGATATTATTATTATTTTTTGTATTTATAAAGCGCCAACATATTACGCAGCGCTGGACAATAAATATATACAATGATACAAGGATGACAGACATAACAAGGTTATACAACATAGAGCAAAGTTATACACGCAAATTGTACAAAATACATGATCATGCGATATGGGCTGGTTAGGTAGGCCCAGTAATACAGGTACAGGCTGTCATAGGACAGGAGCACATGATCCTGTAGATTACACTAGGGAAAGGAGGACCCTGCCAGAGGCTTACAATCTAAAGGGTGGGGTGGAAACACAAGGTGGAGCTGTGAAATATTCAGTAGAGAGTTACTGTGTGGTAGGAGGTGGGTAGGCCATCATAAAGAGGTGGGTTTTGAGGGCTTGCTTGAATGTGTTGAAAGAAGGAGCAAGTCTGATGGGTGGTGGAAGGGCGTTCCTGAGGGTGGGGGCAGCTCTTGAGAAATCCTGCAGGCGGGCGAGGGAGTGGGAGATGCGTGGGGTGGTGAGGCGAAGGTCGTTGGAGGATCGGAGGGGGCGACCTGGTGTATACCTGTGAACAAGCTCCGAGATGTAGATAGGGCAGGTTTTGTGCACAGATTTATACGCCAGGCATAGAATCTTGACAGGTATCCTGAAATGGATAGGGAGCCAGTGCAGGGATTCACAAAGGGTAGATGTGGATGCGGAGCGGTGCGAAGAATGGATGAGTCTTGCAGCCGCGTTCATCACTGATTGAAGGTGGGCAGTATGTTTCAAGGGGAGGCCAGAAAGGAGGGAGTTACAGTAATCAAGGTGGGTGATGAGCAGTTTGGTCGTGTCCGGGGTTTATAAGAGGCGGATCTTGGAGATATTACGGAGGTGGAAATTGCAGACTCTGGTGATGTTTTGGATGTGTGGGATGAAGGAGAGGTCAGATTCCAAGGTGACACCCAGACAGTGGGCCTGGGAGGTAGGGCAAATGGTTGTGTTTTGTCGATTGTGAGGTGGAAATCTGGGAGGAGTGCAGCAGCATGGGGTGGAAAGATCAGGAGCTCAGTTTTGTCTAGGTTAAGCTTCAGGAACCTAGCAGACATCCAGGAGGAAATTGTTGAGAGGACACAAGGAGAACTTGTTTATGGTGGTGGATGAGAGATCGGGGGTATGGAGGTAAATCTGAGTGTCATCAGCATAAAGGTGGTATT
Organism: Hyperolius riggenbachi; assembly: GCF_040937935.1. Taxonomy (NCBI): domain Eukaryota; kingdom Metazoa; phylum Chordata; class Amphibia; order Anura; family Hyperoliidae; genus Hyperolius; species Hyperolius riggenbachi. Next base: position 151,625,356 of record NC_090654.1, read on the forward strand.
TGAAGCCCAGGGAGGAAATACGCTTGCCAATTGAGGAAGTGTATATGGAGAAAAGAAGGGGGCCCAGAACAGAGCCCTGGGGGACCCCGACAGAGGGGGGCAGGGGTTGAGGAGGAGCCATTGAAGGAAGTTGTGAAGGAGCGATTGGATAGGTAGGAGGAGATCCAGGCCAAGGCAAGACCATGGATGCCCATGGACTGTAGTGATTGGAGGAGGAGGGGGTGGTCAACAGTGTCAAATGATGCAAAGAGTTCAAGGAGGAGCAGGATGGAATAAATGCCTTTGGCCCTGGCAAGGGTAAGGTCATTGACCACCTTGGTGAGGGCTGTTTCAGTTGAGTGTGCAGGTCGGAATCCAGACTGTAGGGGATCAAGTAGGGTATTGGTGTTGATGTGTTGGGTAATGCGTTGGTGGACTAGGCGTTAGAGGAGTTTAGAAGCATAGGGAAGGAGGGAGATTGGGCGGTAGTTTGAGGGTAGGGATGGGTCGAGTGAGGGTTTTTTCAGCAGGGGAAGTACAATGGCCTGTTTGAATGCTTTGGGGAAGGTGCCGGTGGAAAGAGAGAGATTGAACAAGGAGGTGAGGACTGGGGCCAGGTCAGGGAAGTGGGGCGAAGAGTATTTGTGGGTACAGGATCACAGGGGGAGGAGGTGGGGGGGAAGCCGCTAGCAGCAGGCTGACTTCATCAATGGTGACAGGAGCAAAGGAGGGGTGGATGAGACAGGGGAGCAGCTGGGAGGGAAGGCAAGGGGACAACCTGAGAGGCGTTGGGAAGGGAGGGATGGAAGTGGGAAATTTCATTGCGTATTGTTGCAATTTTAGTGGTGAAGTGGTTGGCAAAGTCGTTGGCTGAGAGGGAGGAGCTGGGAGGGGGAGGAGTGGGGTTGAGGAGGGAATTAAAGGTAGCAAAAAGCCGTCGAGGGTTGGAAGCTTGGGTTCCAATCAGTGCTGCAAAGTACCTTTGTTTAGCCTCAGAGAGGGCAGTGTGGAAAAGTAACAGTTTGGCCTTGTAATCTAGGAAGTCATAATTGAGACATGATTTCCTCCATTTCCGTTCGGCTGCTCGAGTTTCTTTCTTGAGGTTACGTGTGTGAGTGTTGTGCCAAGGTTGGGGGTTGGGGGGCTTGTTAGGGCGGAAGATTAAGGGGACAGCTTGATCCAAAGCAATGTGGGGCATGTGAGGGTGGGTAGGTGGGAGGAGAGGGAGAGAAGGGGACTTGCTAGGACATTTGGGGTGAGATTTCGTAGGTTTCTCTGCCATCGACCAGGATGAGGGGTGGGGAGAGAAGTGGTTGATGGGGAAATGGTAAAGGTGAGGAGGTGATGGTCGGAGATAGGGAAAGGTGCGATGTCCAGGTTGCTGAGGGAGGTGGACTTTGAGAATATGAGGTCAAGAGTATGACCAGCGTGGTGGGTAGTCATTAGGCCAGTCTTGCAACATACCCCTAGTTGCTTCCTCTTACCACATCAATCAGGCGCTGACTTTACCAACTTTTATGGAGGAGCAAAAGTTTTGTCCATTTATGTTAAAGCATATCTAAACAGCACAGAAGCTTTCAGATCCTCAGATCGATTATTTGTAAACATCCAAGGTCCTAAAAAAGGTGGTCCTGTAACAGCCAGAACTTTGGCTAACTGGTTAGTTAAGATCATTCAGCTGAGCTATAAAATGAAGGGATTAGAAATGCCTAAAGAAGTTCATGCACACTCAAGAAGAGGCATGGCAGCATCATGGGCTTCCATTTCCAAAGTCTCAATGGACACTATCTGCAAAGTAGCCAGTTGGCTCTCTCCACATACATTCTTAAAACATTATCATGTCAATCCTGCATCTCTTACTTCTCTTAAATTTGGAGAAGCTGTTTTGTCTGCTCATAAGAAATAAATTGTTTGTGTATGCATTTTCCCTCCCTCTCTGTCTGATTTTGTATATTCCATCAGTATGCCGACATCTCTGTCCAGGAAACAGGAAAATTGTATGCTTACCTTCGGTAATTTTCCTTCCCTGGAACAGAAGATGGCGGCATATGAATCTCACCCTCTCGTCCATTTGAAGACTGATTTCATGAGAATGGCGGGGGGGGGGGGGGGTTTCTTTTGATTTATAATTGAACTGTCCTATCGGGTTCAGGGGATGGGGCCTAAACCCATCAGTATGCCGCCATCTTCTGTTCCAGGAAAGGAAAATTACCGAAGATAAGTATACAATTTTCCTGTTTCCGGGCGCCGTTTGTAAACACTGACACCACACTGTGCTATTAAATAAGGAAGCCTTGCAAGATGACCTGCTGATGTAATCAGGTCTAACCCACAAGGGTTTGCTGCTGTGTGTTAAAAGTAAGGTGGCCCATCAGCAGCAGAGACCTTCCTAGGGAGGTTTCGGCGGCCATGTTAAGTGTGGCATAATGAATAAAAAAAAGTCGTGGGAAATTGAGGGCTAAAGATAGTATGGAGCCATAGTGGCTGGATAGTGTAATGGTTAAGGGCTCTGCCTCTAACACAGGTGATCGGGGTTCAAATCCTGGCTCCTCCAGTTCAGCAATCCAGCACCCATTCAGCACAGGGATCTTTAGTCTGAGAAAGTCATGTATTATTTAGTTACAGGATACAAGGCCGATATGATATTGCAACCACAAATAATTAATAAAATAAAATAAAAACCATAGAGAGGTGGCAATAATTAAAAACAATAATTAATAGTAAAATTGATCATAATAACAAAAAACATACATAGTTACATAGTTACATATAGTTATTTTGGTTGAAAAAAGACATACGTCCATCGAGTTCAACCAGTATAAAGTACAACACCAGCCTGCTCCCTCACATATCCCTGTTGATCCAGAGGAAGGCGAAAAAACCCTTACAAGGCATGGTCCAATTAGCCCCTAAAGGGAAAAATTCCTTCCCGACTCCAGATGGCAATCAGATAAAATCCCTGGATCAACATCATTAGGCATTACCTAGTAATTGTAGCCATGGATGTCTTTCAACGCAAGGAAAGCATCTAAGCCCCCTTTAAATGCAGGTATAGAGTTTGCCATAACGACTTCCTGTGGCAATGCATTCCACATCTTAATCACTCTTACTGTAAAGAACCCTTTCCTAAATAAATGGCTAAAACGTTTTTCCTCCATGCGCAGATCATGTCCTCTAGTCCTTTGAGAAGGCCTAGGGACAAAAAGCTCATCCGCCAAGGTATTATATTGCCCTCTGATGTATTTATACATGTAAATTAGATCCCCTCTAAGGCGTCTTTTCTCTAGACTAAATAAACCCAGTTTATCTAACCTTTCTCGATAAGTGAGACCTTCCATCCCACGCATCAATTTTGTTGCTCGTCTCTGCACCTGCTCTAAAACTGCAATATCTTTTTTGTAATGTGGTGCCCAGAACTGAATTCCATATTCCAGATGTGGCCTTACTAGAGAGTTAAACAGGGGCAATATTATGCTAGCATCTCGAGTTTTTATTTCCCTTTTAATGCATCCCAAAATTTTGTTAGCTTTAGCTGCAGCTGCTTGGCATTGAGTACGATTATTTAACTTGTTGTCAATGAGTACTCCTAAGTCCTTCTCCAAGTTTGATGTCCCCAACTGTATCCCATTTATTTTGTATGGTGCTAGACCATTAGTACGTCCAAAATGCATGACCTTACATTTGTCAACATTGAATTTCATCTGCCATGTATGTGCCCATATAGCCATCCTATCCAGATCCTGTTGCAATATGACACTATCTTCCTGAGAGTTAATGATTCTGCACAATTTTGTATCATCTGCAAAAATAGCAACATTGCTCACTACTGCATCTACTAGGTCATTAATAAATAAATTGAAGAGCACTGGACCCAGAACAGACCCCTGTGGGACCCCACTGCTAACAGTCTCCCATTTTGAGTATGATCCATTGACCACAACTCTTTGTTTTCTGTCCATTAGCCAGTTCCCTATCCATGAACACAGACTCTTCCCCAGTCCTTGCATCCTCAACTTTTGCACCAGACTTTTGTGGGGAACAGTGTCGAAGGCCTTTGCAAAGTCCAAGTATATCACATCTACAGCATTCCCAATATCCATATTAGCATTCACTACCTCATAAAAGCTGAGCATGTTAGTCAAACAGGACCTGTCTTTAGTAAACCCATGTTGATGCTGAGAAATAAGATTATTTTCTACTATGAAGTCATGTATAGTATCTCTTAGTAACCCCTCAAATAGTTTGCATACAACTGATGTTAAACTTACAGGTCTATAATTTCCTGGATCAGATTTTTTGCCCTTCTTAAATAATGGGAAAACGTGGGCTGTACGCCAATCCACTGGGACTCTGCCAGTTGCAAGAGAGTCACAAAAGATAAGATAAAGGGGTTTATCTATAACTGAACTTAATTCCCTTAGGACCCGAGGATGCATGCCATCCGGGCCAGGTGCCTTGTCTATTTTTAATTTATTTAGTCTTGCCTTCACTTCTTCCTGCGTTAAGTATTTAATATTACAGTTAGAAGATTGAGACTCTTCCGCCTCTGTAGTTTGCAACAGTGCTGTTTCTTTTGTGAAGACAGAAGCAAAGAAAGCATTTAATAACTCTGCCTTACCTTGGTCATCCACCATTGAGTTCCCATCCTCATCCTTTAGGAGTCCTATACAGTCAACCTTTCTTTTTTTAGAGTTAATGTACTTGTAAAACTTTTTTGGGTTAGATTTGATATCCTTAGCGATTTGTTTTTCAGCTTCAATCTTTGCCTGCCTAATTTCTTTTTTACAATTTTTATTGCACTCCTTATAATTGCTTAGTGCAGCCTCTGTCCCCTCCTGTTTTAAGACCTTATAGGCATTCTTTTTCCTCTTCATTTTATCTTTAACCTTTCTATTCATCCATAGAGGCCTTTTTTTATTCCTAGACATTTTGTTTCCATATGGGATATACATACTACACTATTGATTGAGTATAAGTTTAAAAGCTTGCCATTTCCCTTCAGTGCCTTCCCCTTGTAGTACATTATCCCAGTTCACCAAACTTAGTATAAAGAACGACTGAACCAACCTCAGTTTCTCAATCCTAGGTAAGGAGAGTAGGTGCCGGTGCACTCCTCCACGCAGGTACACCACCTCTGCTACACAACGTGATACTTGTATTCAAGAAGAAGGAGGCACTCCACAGGCTTGAACTTGCGTTCAGTTTATTGCATGTCGTTACACTACATGTTTCGGGCTCCGCCCTTCATCAGGTGTAACCACCTACTACCCCCACCTTCATTTTATATCACTGACCCCACCCACTAGGGGTGGGTCAGATTCACCACCAGTGATTACATTCAATTATCCCCTGTTAAGTCACAGGTTAAATATAAACATCATACATCCTCCATGCTTATAGCGGCTACTAAATGGAGGAGACTAGAAGCAAATATGATAAAAATTAAAAATACAAGTACTGAACAAATCATAATAAAACTAAAAAGTAAAAAGTCACTTTCACAGGGCACTACCCCTTGGGGTCTACCCTGGAGAAACTGATGAGAGAATACGCTCTAGACATGTTAGTTCAATTACTTCCATGATTATTTTACATACAGTTTCTTGTCAATTTCATGAGATACTTCAGCACAGTTCATTTCCTGCAACAGAATCATAGAAAGCATTTTAAATTTACTTGTTCATTCAGACCTCTTGGTGACACAGAATCAAGTCTTTTAATCCAACTAATTTCCTTCTGTAATAGCACTCGTTCTCTATCTCCCCCTCTGGGCAATGGTTCTACCTGATCTAATACTAGCCACCTCAATTGAATCACGTTATGGCCATGTTCCACAAAGTGTCTAGATACTGAGGTCTCATGTCTTTTTTCACCTTTAGCAAATCCTTTTATGTTGTTTTTATGTTCCTGGATGCGGGACTTCACCCCCCTGGTGGTTTTACCCACATAGAACAATCCGCAGGGACATTTAAGGGCATAGACAGTATGGTCGCTTTCACAAGTATAATATCCTGTACATTTGATTTTTTCACCTGTACGGGGATGTGGGAACCAGTCCCCTTTCATTACGGCTCCACAACAATTACATGAAAGACAAGGAAAGGTTCCGGTTTTTTTTGTTCCCTGGAATCTCGATTTCTTTTTTCTCGACAGATCTTTGTTACTCACTAATTCACCGATAGTTTTCCCTCTTTTATAGGCAAATACAGGATAATCCTTAAACAGGTGGCCACACTCTCTATCGTTTTGGATTATGGACCAGTACTTCCTTACAGCTTTGCGTACTGTGTTTGACAAGTCATTGTATTGTAATACATAGGGAATTCTCTGCTGTCTCTTTCTCCCTGGTCTACTTTGGAACATTAACTGATTCCTGTCCATGGTTCTTATCTGTTCTTTGAGATTTTTTAAAATTTCTGACTTATACCCTTTTGCCTTAAATTTCTCAATTAGATGGTCTGCAGCTTTCATATAGTCTTCCTCAGATGAAGAAATTCGTCTTGCTCTGAGGAACTGACTACGTGGTATAGCTTTCTTGCAGTTGGGCTCATGGTAACTGTCTGTTCTCAATAGGCTGTTCCTATCTGTGGCCTTACTGTATAAGCTAGTGACTAGTTTGCCCTCTTTTTTACTGATCATTACATCTAGGTAACTAATGGATACCTCTGATGTTTCTGCCGTAAACTTAATGGTGTTATGAGAGGAATTAACCTCTATCATAAAATCTGACAATAGTTCCTTTGAGCCGTCCCAGATTAGAAAAATATCGTCCACAAACCTGTAATATGCAAAAATATGCTTATTGTACTTCCTGTTATTCAAAAATAAATCTTTTTCCAGGTTATTGACAAAAATGTTTGCGAACGAGGGGGCCACCGGACTTCCCATGCTCGTTCCTTGTCTCTGTATGTAAAAGGAATCTTCAAATTTAAAGTAATTTTTGCGTAATATAATTTCCAAACAGTCGAGCAAAAAATAAACCTCTCTGTTAGGCATAGATGTCTCAAGAAGTAAATTTTCTACTGCATTCATACCCTCTTGGTGAGGAATCGAAGTAAATAAACTTTGAATATCTAATGTACATAACAGTGCCCTCTCAGGGATGCCTTGTAATTCATGCAGTCTCTGTAAAAAATCATTCGTGTCTTTCAAGCACGTGGGGATGTTGATAACAAGTTTCTGCAGAGATGCATCCACATATTGTGCCAGGGGATATAATATAGAACCTCTACTGGCAACAATGGGTCTGCCGGGGGGTTTAGTTAAATTTTTGTGTACTTTGGGTAATAGATATAATAAAGGTACTTGCGGATGTTCAACAGTGAGGAAGTTAGCCATAGATTTATCAATGAGACCTTCCAGCAAGGCGTCACAGATCAAATTATCAATACCTTTCTTAATGTCCCAAGTAGGATCGTATGCACAATTATCATAGTGGCCTGGGCATTCTAATTGCCGTTTAGCTTCAGCTATATAGTCACTGCGATTCATTACCACTATGGCTCCTCCCTTGTCGGCTCTCACAATAATAATGTCTTGTCTGTCGCTCAGAGTTTTAAGTGCTTTTCTTTCGTCATATGTCAGATTGTCCCTGACATGATTCTGTTTCTTGTGACTCTTGTCAATTTCCACCATTACCAATTTCTCAAACAAATTAATTGAGGCATTGTCAATGTCGGGCGACCAATCACTTTTTTTATGCAAACTGGTGCTTGTCACTTCAGGTTTATCTTTAAAGTGTACTTTTAGCTTCAATGATCTAACAAATCTATATAGATCCACTTCGGCCAACAGTTCATCTGATTTGTACGTGGGAACAAACCCCATCCCCTTATTCAACAATGAAAGTTCCGCTTTGGATAGTGCAACATCAGATATATTAATAACGAGGTTGCTTACCTCTGGCTGTGCTGAGTCCTTCTTGGATATTGGTCTCTTAGAATCGGTTGACGAGGGTTGCGGCGTCCTAGACGTGTGTCTGCCGCCCCGTCTGATTCTACTCTGCCTGGTCTGAGGTTCCCCTTCGCCTTGCGAAAAACCTGCTGGGATGACATACCGCTGGAATCAGCGCTCTCTGCTCCGGTAGATTCGCCTTCAGCGGCGCTGTCAGCGGTATGCGTCTGGCGTCTCTCCCACTGTACGCAAAGCTGTAAGGAAGTACTGGTCCATAATCCAAAACGATAGAGAGTGTGGCCACCTGTTTAAGGATTATCCTGTATTTGCCTATAAAAGAGGGAAAACTATCGGTGAATTAGTGAGTAACAAGGATCTGTCGAGAAAAAAGAAATCGAGATTCCAGGGAACAAAAAAAACCGGAACCTTTCCTTGTCTTTCATGTAATTGTTGTGGAGCCGTAATGAAAGGGGACTGGTTCCCACATCCCCGTACAGGTGAAAAAATCAAATGTACAGGATATTATACTTGTGAAAGCGACCATACTGTCTATGCCCTTAAATGTCCCTGCGGATTGTTCTATGTGGGTAAAACCACCAGGGGGGTGAAGTCCCGCATCCAGGAACATAAAAACAACATAAAAGGATTTGCTAAAGGTGAAAAAAGACATGAGACCTCAGTATCTAGACACTTTGTGGAACATGGCCATAACGTGATTCAATTGAGGTGGCTAGTATTAGATCAGGTAGAACCATTGCCCAGAGGGGGAGATAGAGAACGAGTGCTATTACAGAAGGAAATTAGATGGATTAAAAGACTTGATTCTGTGTCACCAAGAGGTCTGAATGAACAAGTAAATTTAAAATGCTTTCTATGATTCTGTTGCAGGAAATGAACTGGGCTGAAGTATCTCATGAAATTGACAAGAAACTGTATGTAAAATAATCATGGAAGTAATTGAACTAACATGTCTAGAGCGTATTCTCTCATCAGTTTCTCCAGGGTAGACCCCAAGGGGTAGTGCCCTGTGAAAGTGACTTTTTACTTTTTAGTTTTATTATGATTTGTTCAGTACTTGTATTTTTAATTTTTATCATATTTGCTTCTAGTCTCCTCCATTTAGTAGCCGCTATAAGCATGGAGGATGTATGATGTTTATATTTAACCTGTGACTTAACAGGGGATAATTGAATGTAATCACTGGTGGTGAATCTGACCCACCCCTAGTGGGTGGGGTCAGTGATATAAAATGAAGGTGGGGGTAGTAGGTGGTTACACCTGATGAAGGGCGGAGCCCGAAACATGTAGTGTAACGACATGCAATAAACTGAACGCAAGTTCAAGCCTGTGGAGTGCCTCCTTCTTCTTGAATACACCAAACTTAGTGCCTGCCTAATTTGAGTGAACTTTGCTTTTCTAAAGTTCATAGTTTTAGTGGTCCCGCTGCCCCGTGGCCTATAAGTCACCAGCTCAAACGTTATCATGTTGTGATCGCTATTTCCCAAATGTTCTTGAACCTGCACATTTGATACATTATCTGGTCTATTAGAAATGATCAGATCCAGTAACGCATTCCCCCTAGTTGGTTCAGTTACCATTTGAGTCAAGTAATTGTCCTGTAGTGCTGCCAGAAATCTGCTGCTTTTACCAGAATGGGTAGCCTCAATACTCCAGTCAATGTCTGGAAAGTTGAAGTCGCCCATAATTATGACCTCATTTTTACCTGCAGCTTTTTCAATCTGCTGTAGTAATCGCAGTTCTGCAGCTTCATTAATAAGAGGTGGCCTGTAGCATACCCCAATAAGCAATTGGCAACTTTTATTTCCACCATGAATATTTACCCAAACAGACTCCACATCTTCGCAATCTTCCTCCATCTCATCGTTGAGGACAGCTGTAAGAGAATTTTTAACAAAGAGACAAACCCCTCCACCTTTTTTCCCTGTTCTATCCCTCCTAAACACATTGTATCCTTTTAAATTAGCTATCCAGTCATGGCTTTCATCCATCCATGTCTCGGTTATTCCCACAATGTCATAGCCTTTGTCATTCAGAATGAACTCTAGTTCGTCTATTTTATTTGCAAGGCTCCGAGCATTGGTTACCATGCACTTTATATTTTTACCACCACATTTACCAATTTTGTTTACATGAAATTGGCTACATGAATTTTTATCAACCTCCTTAATCTTTACACTGTCCCCACCCCCCTCTCCACCCTCCATAATGATAGGTTCCCACTGTCTTTTTACCTCATCTTGTCTATGTATTGAGACTTTATCCTCCCGCCTCCCCCCAGATCCTAGTTTAAAATCTCCTCCAACCGTTTAGCCATCTTCTCCCCCAATGCAGCTGCACCCTCCCCATTAAGGTGCAGCCCATCCCTGCTGTAGAACCTGTAGCCGACTGCAAAGTCTGCCCAGTTCTCCAGGAACCCAAACCCTTCCTTCCTACACCAATTTCTCAGCCACTTATTTAACTCCCTAAGCTCCCTCTGTCTCTCAGATGTAGCACGTGGCACTGGCAGTATTTCAGAAAACACCACCTTGGAGGTCCTTGCTTTAAGTTTATCTCCAAGTACCTGAAAATCATTTTTGAGGACCTTCCATCTCCCACTAACTTTGTCATTGGTGCCAATGTGTACCATGACAGCCGGGTCTTCCCCAGCCCCACCCAGTAATCTGTCAATTCTTTCTGCTACATGCCGAACCCGAGCACCCGGGAGGCAACAGACTGTACGGCATTCGCGGTTTCTTCGACAGATTACCCTATCTGTGCGCCTAATAATTGAATCCCCTACCACCAGTACCTGTCTAGCCTTAGCTGCACTCCTATTCCCTTTCTCGTTACAGCAGTCTGCCCCCTGGTTGCTAAGGAGCACATCCTGCTGCAGCATTGCTACTCCTGAATCATCCTCCCCAATATTACGCAAACAAGCATACTTATTAGTGAGGGACAACTCGGGACTAGCCTCCCTGCCACTTTTTCCCCTACCCCTTCTAACTGTGACCCAACTAGCGGCTGCCTCAGCTTCTTGGTCCGGCTGTACTCCACCCTCCTCATCTTCAACGGTTCCATCCAGTGTCTGGATCGTGAGATCCAAGCTCTTCTCCATGTTGTGTATGCTTCTCAGTGTTGCGAGATGCTTATTTAGCTCTGCGACTTCCGCCTCTAACTGAGCAACACGCACACACCCAGGGCAACAGTAAATACCCTCAATCCGCTGATCAAGGCATGCATACATGTTGCAGGATGTACACTGTACAGCATAGTCCAACATGATGACTTTTGTGTGGGGAAAAATTATTTAAAGTAAACTGTGGTGGTAAAAGATGAAATGGGAGAGTGAGTGTAGCTGGGGAGGAGGAAAGGGAGAGTAAGTGAAGTTGGGGAGTGAGTGAAGAGGGGGGGGGGGAGGGGAGGAAGGGGAGGGGGGGAGGGGGAGGGGGGGAGGAGGAGGGGCGGGAGGGGTGGAGGAGTGGAGGTGGAGTGAGTGAAGTTGGGGTGGAGTCCTCAAAATTTAAAGACTACACCACAACGTGCCTAGCACATTCTAACCAATGCAAAAAACCACAATATTGATTGAAGGTTTTTTTTTTTTTTTTTTTTTTTTTGTCCTTACCTACTTCCTCTCACCACTCTCTTTGTGCCTGTGTTGTAACGCCTGTTTTTAACGCCTATGCCACTTGTGTCGCAGCCACTTAGTGAGCAAGCTCAGTACTGAGTCCTAAAGCTGACCAAATACCTCCTGTTGCAGCTAGTCCCTCCCCCTAGCCAATTGCCTGCTGCAAAACAAACTAGAGGGAAAAGAAAAAAAAAATTGTACTTTTAAAAACTGACACTTGCTGTTTAATATCAGATGAACCACACAGACAATCCACCAGATATTGCAGCAGCAAAAAACAATATACAAACAGCAATGCAATATAATTAGTGCTCACAATTTCCAGCAGTGAAGTGAAGCAGCCCACCACCAAGATAATAGTAGGCAGACTAGGAAAAGGTTAGAGCCTGTTAGAGAAATCTTAATGGAGTAAATAAATACATAGAAACTATGCTTGGACTCCACGGGCATTATTAAGTGTCCCCATGGGCGCAACCAATAATGATAATTAAAGTATGCATATTTAGATGTACTTGCATATGTCCTGTAGTGCTTTATTCAAGATCAATGCACATGTTACGGTGGTGCTCTGTTGACCACTCCACTGAGGTGAGAGAAACTCTTAGAGTGCGGAGTCTAAGTGCCCACGGGTGTTCACCAGAGCGCCCCGCAAGGGACGATGGACTTTCAGCAGCCTATTGTTCACCAGGTTTCACTCCAGAGCCCTCTAACAGTGAATAGGAGAACAGGGGGACACCCAGATGTGGAGGCTGGACTTGAAGTATCTCTGATAGACAAGTGACAAGGTTTCGTAGTGATTAGACAATCCGGGTCAGGGGCAGGCAGCAAGATTCAGAACGGTTAGACAATCCGGTCAGGTGCAGGCAGCAAGGTTCAGTACGGTTGACAATCCGGGTCAGGAGCAGGCAGCAAGGTTCAGTAGGGTTAGACAATCCGGGTCAGGAGCAGGCAGCAAGGTTCAGTACGGTTAGACAATCCGGGTCGGGGCTGGCAGCAAGCAGGAAGATCCAGAAACAAGCCGAGGTCAAACCAGAGGAGCAGAGATCAAGAGTAGTCAGGACAAGCTGGGTCAGCAACAGAAGATCAAAAGAAGGTAACACAGGACTGGCAAACAGACACTCTAGCTGACAGACAGATCAGCGCAGTGTGCTGGGAGCAGCTGCCTTTTATACTGCAGGGGGGCTGGCTCCGAGATTGAATCTCGCGGCGCGCATGCGTCATCACGTACGCCTGCCGCTGCACATGCGTACACAATGCCCAGGCGCCACTTCTGCCCACGTCTCCCGGCAACAGAGACCAATCCATCGCCAGGGACGCATGCACACACACGTACGCCATCACCCAGAGACCAACCCGGAAACGTGAGCCGCGGCAAACCACGGAACTCCGACTTCCCTGCAGCAATCCAGCCAGTCTGCACGGAGGATCACCCAGGAACCCCAAGAGATGGTGAGACTGTCGCTACATAACCCTGACAGCGCAACAGATAATTCAGTATAACCACAATAAGAAAAGAAAAATGATGGAGCACCGGTGCTGCTATTCAGGGTTTATTTGTATCACCAGCCTAACAGCCGTTTCGCAGCTACTGCCGCTTTCTCAAGTGCAGTGCCTTTGTGAAAGCGACAGTAGCTGCAAAACGGCTGTTAGGCCGGTACCTTCACCCTTCACTTTTGGTGTGCCTGTTATGCCTATGTGATACAAATAAACCCTGAATAGCAGCACCGGTGTTCCATCATTTTTCTTTTCTTACTGTGGATTTACTACTGATAAGGTGAGCACGGTAGCTGAAGGAGTATACACGTGGAGTCGGAGGTCAGCCAGCATCTGGTGCCAACCCTGTTTATCCCTCCTTTCTTTATAGTTCAGTATAAAAGAGTCATGTCTTAGTCTAAGCATTTTTTTCTGTTCTTAACCTGGAAACCCTGTTTGTAGGTATATGTTGCAGGTTAATGGATTAGATCTGGAAATGCTACTCAGGGATTTGGTCTGAAGATGTTTAAAGACAGATGTTCAGACCATCAGGTTGCAGTGTATTCAGCTGAAAAATCGAATACATATCCCTGGATTTTAGGGTTCCGTGTCTGTTTGGGGACTGTTCCGTAATATGTTCTATGGGGCAAATTTTTGTTCCTTCTATGCATTGATTGTGATGTAGTTTGAAGTGTTGTGATAGACCATGTTTCAAAAATCCTTTCTGTATGTTTCTCCGATGTTGTCCCCAATGTGTTCTGAGGGACTGGGTGGGTAGTTCTGCCCACATATTGCAGTTTACAGGGGCATGTGATTACATAGATGATAAAGTCACTTGAGCAGGACAGCGTACTCGTGATGGAAAAAAGTCTCTCCTGTGGCTGTTGAAGTAAAGTTCTGTTGTTGTTTTTGTAGTCGGGGACAACAAAGGCACCGGGACTGTTGGCATCTCCTAATGATGCCTCTTGATGGTTGCTCGGGTCCATTGGTGTTTGTGGTGGTTCTAAGTCTGCTGGTTGCAAGATGTTTTTTTAGGGTCTTAGCCCTACGAAACAAACATTTTGGTTTTTCCTCCAGGTTTGCCTGTAGGAATCGGTGATTTCATAATGAGGCCCAATGTTTGTTGATAATGTTTTTGATCAGTCTGTGTTTAGTCAAGTATCGAGTTATAAAGCTTGTGACTGCTGAAGTTTTATCTGTTTCAGGAGATTTGTTTCTTAGGAGGGATTCCCTTTCAGTTACTCTTGCTCTCCGTTTGGCTTCCAAAATAATTTTTCACGGAAAATGTTTTTCTTTAAACTTATTTGTAAGTACATCAGCTTGTTCATTGTAAGTCTTTAGGTCTGTACAGTTTTTTCTGATCCGTAAGAATTGACCATATGGTATATTTCTTTTCCATGGTTTATGATGACTGCTATGAAAATCTATGTAAGAGCAATACACGTGTTAGACCCTTCTGGGTGGCTGCAATACACCGGCGCAGGACAGCAGGCAGGTAATATGGAGGTCGGAACCTTGCTCTTCCATTGCCTATGTTCTACCTAGATAGTGACAGATTGGAAGCGCTTTTGACTGTTGCATACAATTGGGCTTGATTCACTAAACCGGCGCTAAGTGATAGCACTGGAGTGAAAAGCCACTTAGTGTCTGAAAAGTAGCTTTGCAGGCAGTAATAGCTGCGCAAAGCTACATCGCGCACAGCCCATTGTAGTGCGCACGCAGCTGTTAATAGTGCGTGGTGCGACGACAACATTGCACCCGCTGCCCTGCCATTTCGGGGGCACCCGATGCACTGTTTTCATTTACAGGGCAGCGGGTGCAACGTTATTAACAGCTGCGCGCGCACTACGATGGGCTGTGTGCGATGTATGGGCACAAACCACCTAACTTCGTAGTTTGCACCCACTAGCTATTAAGGCACACTAACCAGCTTAGCGCTGGTTAGTGAATCAGGGCCAATTGTGTCTTACAGACATAACTTTATTGGCATTACACGCCCAGATTGTATTACTGCACCTTGCTTGATTTTGCACTGCTATGCACTTTATAATGGAATGCACTTTAACATACATAGCAATTTTGGTGATGATAGCATGTATGGGGGCTTTGCTTATGAACCACTAGAGACGTCGGCGAACAGTTCCCGAACCGTTCCCCCTGGCGAACCCCTCACCCTGTACTACATCCGGGTCGCTATGACCCGGAGTAATACGGTTGCACTGGGCCAGCAGTGCGCATTCTTGATCGCACGCCTGTTGCCGGGCACTCTCTGCGCACCCGGAAGTAGTATCGGCGCATAGAGATTCGCTGGCAAACGGTTCGCCAAAATCTCTATTAACCACTACTTGGCATGAAATTATGTGCATATTAAGTGACAATTATCAAATGGATTACACAATATCAGTTGAATGTCCAAATTGTTATTACGTATGGCCGTAATTGTGAAAATATATGCAAAATTTTGTGTAATTGTAATAAGCAGATTACGATCATCACTAATTTCATGTTTTCCATATCATGTATATGGTCTAGTTCTCTGACTAGCTCTCTTAGGGTTGGGACTTGGGGTTTCCCCCAGTTGCGTACAGTAACTGTTGTAGCTGCATTTAAGGTATGACTCACCACCGAGCCTTTATAGGATTTCATGCTCCAGTTATTAAGATGTAAAAGACAGGTCAAGGGTCACTTAGCTTACCAAGCCAATTTGAGTTCCAATAATTCGTTCTAAAGGTTTTGGAATCCAAAAAAAGACAATTTTATGCACCTAAACACAAGAGTATAAAAGAGCGCACAATATTACGATATAGTTCAGGCCGACTGGGCCTACAAGCCTGGATATATACACCTATTGATCGGTGGAGCGCTGTCTTATTGGTAAATTCAATAGAGATAGCAGAAATAATGGAAGCGCTCAAACAGTCCTGTCCCAATACTCAATAGAGTCTATGCATTTCAAATGTCTCACGGAGATTGTAATATCAGCAGTTCATATAGGAGTGAGTGGCACCTGAATACCACCCCCTCAGTGGAATGACTCACCAGATAGAGCGGCCTAGATGGGCCCGTCTGCGCCTCAGGGGTATTAGCCACCCCTCAGCCTCTCTGGCAATCCTCCTCCACAGCGTATCTCCGGACAGAATAAAGCCTCAAAAAAGCACAGCGAACGCTTCACATAGCATAAAAGGGGGACACTTTCCCAAATTTATTATAAAAAATAAGAAGCAGGATAAAAACAAAGTGGGAGCCCCTGATGAGTCGCCATAGCGACAAAACGCGTAGAGCTGAGCTACGGCGCAGCGTGACGTCTGACGTCACCGGGCGCGGTGTCTAGTCGACGCATGCCACATTTGTTTGAACTAGCGGCGGTTTTGTATCGGAGGTACTGTACGTGCAGAATGCGAACCTACGATCCTGCTAAGGCTTATGGTCGCTAACTCCCCAGTCTCCAACCGCACTAGTAACTTTGTTTTTATCCTGCTTCTGATTTTTATAATAAATTTGGGAAAGTCTCCCCCTTTTACGCTATGTGAAGCGTTTGCTGTGCTTTTTTGAGGCTTTATTCTGTCCGGAGATACGCTGTGGAGGAGGATTGCAAGAGAGGCTGAGGGGTGGCCAATACCCCTGAGGCGCAGACGGGCCCATCTAGGCCGATCCATCTGGTGAGTCATTCAACTTAGGGGGGTGGTATTCAGGTGCCACTCACCCCTATATGAACTGCTGATATTGCAATCTCCATGAGACATTTGAAATGCATAGACTCTATTAAATTTATGCACCTGCCTAATTTTGTTTAAACAACTATTGCACACTTTCTGTAAATCCAATAAACTTAATTTCACTGTGTGTGTCTCCTATATGGTATATTTAACTGACATTTTTTATCGTAACAACCAATGATTTATACAGGAAAATCATGACGATTAATAAGGTTGCCCAAACTTTCGCATCCCACTGTATCTTTGCAGTCAATGGTGTGGTTGAACGCTATTTAACAAGTATGACCTTAGCATCTAGCAATTCAGACAAAGAGACAATATTAATGTGTGCTTTACCTCCTGTTTCATATACATTACTGGAGGTAGATACCCTATCAAAAGCTAAAGACAAAGACAAACACTTATATAGCGCTTTTCTCCTGGCGGACTCAAAGCGCCAGAGCAGCAGCCACTAGGGCACACTCTATAGGCAGTAGCAGTGCTAGGGAGACTTGCCTAAGGTCTCCTACTGAATAGGTGCTGGCTTACTGAACAGGCAGAGCCGAGATTCGAACCCTGGTCTCCCGTGTCAGAGGCAGAGCCCTTAACCAGCACACTTTCCAGCCCCCACACTATCCAGCTAGGAAAAAAAGAGGTAGAGAAACTTAGATCTCAAATACATAAGACCGCATCAAATGTCCAATATTTGCAATCTCAGAAAAGCCAATTAGGGAGAGAGCTCTTAAATCACGAAACATTGATTAGGGACCTAGAAACTGATGCTGAACATAGTTGCATAGCATACTGCAAGTTTAAAAAGGAATTTGGAGAGCTGCAGCAACGGTATTCCAAACGTCAACAGACATGTATACCTGACATGGAGAGATCTCCTCATCCTCCAGCAATCACTCCCCATTATAAAAATGCATCACCCTCTGCTCCTAAAGCCAAGCCGATTGGTGATAATGATCCAAAAACACAAGATGTTTTGGGCCATTTAAGTGAAGCTTGCCAAGCTGTGACCACCTTATTACGTGAACAAGGATTCCTAGAGATTCTTGTCCAGACACTAGAGATGTGACGAACGGTTCCCGAACCATTCGCCAGAGAGCATCTCTGAATCCCTGGGGGGGTGGGGGGGGGGTTTACTACTTCCGGGTCGCTCTGAACGACGTCACGCTCATGCGCAGAGAGTGCCCGGCAACAGGAGCGTGATTTAGGACGCGCTCCGCCGGGCAGCGCAGGCGTACTACTCCGGGTCAGAGCAACCCGGAAGTAGTAAACCACCCAGGGATGTTTGCCCGGCGAACCGTTCGCCACATCACTGCCAGACACATCCCCGGAAAGGAATCACCTGTGTCCAGTGTCTCCTACAAAAGTTATACTTCCAATTCTGATGTTGACACAAGTGAGTCTGAGGGTGATGAGTGGATGCTGGGATCCGGTCCTTCCCCACACTGGGGGAAAGTTACCCATACAAGAGGTTCAAATAGAAAAAATCCCCAATATCCAGGTGAGAAACAAAATTCTGCCAGCATAATTAAATTCTTGAATACTGCTGTGCCAACATTTTCTAAGAAAGATTCTTCTCAGATTGCAAACCACTTAGAACTGTATGAGCCTACCATGGATTCATTAAAATTGTCTGAGGCAGACAGAATCAGGTTTCTTCCATGGGCCGTTGATGACAAATACCATCATTATTTTTCCTCTTTCACGGAGAGGGGAATTACCAAATGGCAGTCGGTCTTACATGAAATTAAATTAGAATTTGGTCCTTATCGAACTACCACTGCAGCAAAGAGAGAGATTTATAAACTTACATGTAGATCTAATCAAAGCCCTCAAAAATGTCTCTCTGTACTTAAAAATACATATGGTCTGGCCTACAGAAACCCCGATTGGGAATCTGTGGAATTTAAACAAATATTTTATGAGGCCTTATTGACCCAGATAAAATTAAGTTTGGCTCATGATCATCTGGATTTTAAAGACCCTCTAGAAAAGCTGGTGACGTCTGCAACCTTACTGTTTGATATCAATCAGGGCCAAAACATAAATGAGAGGAGAAATAAGAAACTCCCAGAACACAATGACTATGAGTCCAGGGTAAAACCCGATTTAAATTTTGAGTGACAGCCAAAGAAGGTACCTTTAGCTACTGGGATTAATCAGCAGAACCGAAAACAGTCAAATGCCAAACAAAACGGACCTCAAAATACTAACGGGTCAGACGAGAACATCTCAGGATCTGGAAGCCAGGAATACCATCCTCACTTCAACCGAGGTTACCAAAGATACCAGGGTAGCCAGAGGTATAGGGGTTACCAAGGGTACAGACGTCCCCAGGGGTACAGACGTTGGGACAATAGGCCCAGACGACAATGGGAAAAAAGGCAGGAATCACCAAATTCTCCCAGGGGTGAATTACCCACAAGGAACCGGGATGGTCCCCAAATCAAAACCCTCATAGGCCTAGCAGATTTGATCTGCTTGCAGATCAGGTGGTCAAGTTAAACGACATTGTAATTAAATTGTCACAAGTTTCTGCACCAAAACAACCCGAAGTTTTTTTTAGAGGAAAGGGCAGGGACAAGCTCTGCCAAATAAAGGGAGCAGAACTAGATCCCTACATGGAAATGGACATAGCAGAATCAAATATGGTTAACGATCATGTTTTGCATTGCCCTGACCCTGCATTAAGGGCTGGGAAGGGAGAGTCTAATGTTTTATTTGTCTTGCAGCCCAATAAGACAATCTTTGTAATCTGGTGTCATTTGAGCCCGTGTGTTAAGTACCCTCTATTCAGTCTGTTCCAGTGGTGGAATCCATGTAAACTCAGGTGCCCTGCAGGCAGAACAAGGAGGCGCAATCTCCAAATATCCTGATGCTGCTGAGGGATCAATCCTTAAAACAACAGATGGTAAAACACTCCAATTTTCTCTGTAATCTTTTACAGCCAGTATTTTATAGATACCTATCTCCAAGATGAGTACTGTAAGAACTGGAGGCACCCGTTTCAATGTACAGAGATCTCCAAAAGGCAGTATCTGACAATGGCTTATGTGGTGTCCTACCTTTTAGGGTTCCTGTTAGATATATAAACCAGGATTCGGATAAAAAGTTCAAAAATACTTATTTGTGCACTCGACAATGTGTTTCACGCTAAAAACCGCTTCCTCAGGTCAGTAACGTGCCTTTAAAAACAAACAGTAGCACTCAGAAATGATGCAGGTATTGTGTTAAAACAAAAAAACAAACAAAAAAAACACAATAAAAATTATATATATGAAAATCATCAAAAGTCAAAAACAAATATGTAATTTTTCATATAGAATAACATGGTGTTTACGCTGAACATATTCACATAAGCACATAGCACATAAGCACAAGCAAGCACATCGAAAATATAAACATTAAGGACCAGTTCTTGTTTCAAAGATAAAACATGCTGCAGCTATAGTGCCTGCAGAAGCTGTCATACATGGCAAGTTTACAGCAAAATCTTTTTACATTTAAAAATATGATAAAACTAATTCCCATATATATGGGATTGTCAATAAAGGGGGTGACGGATGCAGGGAGAGTAATCCTGTGGTTCTCAGTAACAGTATAAGAGGACTGCTCTAATATATATAGGAGTGTCCCAGTGCCACAAAATCGAATGCTTGCGATAACGTGACAGGGGATAAATGGTCAGGTGCCCACATCTCCTAAGGGTGCCTGCCCATTGGGGTACCTGCCCATATGGGAGACAACTGTAAGAGCTATAATGTAGGTATCAACATTATAAAAAGGGCTGCAGGAAAAGGTAAATTCCAATAAAAGGAGGGAGGATATGTCTCCGTTGTAAGCTCACTCATTAAAAGGCAGAGGATGGAGTAAGATTGTGAAGCAATAAAAATATGAGAGGCGAGATCTGTCTCTTACCTAACACCATGGTAGTCCTGTTTCCTGGACAGAGATGTCGGCATACTGATGGGTTTAGGCCCTGCCCCCTGAACCCGATAGGACAGTTCAATTACAAATCAAAAGTCCCCCCTGCCATTCTCTTTTTTTCTGTCCTCGAATGGACAGTTCGATTTATTTTTTCTTATTACTTCATTTTTATATTGCGCTGTTTGTTGTTTACCTTATCTTTACTTCCTGGCGTATATTTTGGACGGGTTCAGCCTCTCCCGTCTTGGCAGCAAACATTGCGGTCCCTAAATGGGGTCTAAACACGTTGGTGGATCTCCCTCCTTAAGCTGCGCTTGTGCAGGCGGAGGCTGACGTGGGGTTTTCCAGTCTCCTCCGCCGTTGTCTTTCTGCTGCCGGCTTCCGCCCTCTTTGAGATAATGTAGGAGGAAGTCTCGCGATGTCCGGCGTGGCTGTCCCTGATGGTGGAGGAGGCGGCAGATCACTTCCGGAGGAAGGAAAATTTGTTTAAAGATGCCAGAGTGGGTGGCAGCGTGACTGCTGCAGTACCGCTCTGCCCGGTGGCTCAATACAGGCAACTGAATTATTGGCAGTTTACTACAAGAATTCCAGTGGATTATTTACTCTTTCGGCTTCCAGAGGTATTTTTAATATGAAGACTACGCAGGTAATATGTTTCCTTTTTTACCATGCTGCATATTAAGTATTTTATATCTGTTGTTAGATGGAGGATGATCTTCAGCTACAAGTGCAGGATTCTATTTCGCAGGAGAGGTAAATGAGTGACTTGCTTGTCACTCTTTCCTCTATTTCTTTGGGGTTTTGAGCACAAGGGTGTCATTTAACTTATTTTTAAAGGCACATGGTATTTTTTTATTTTAAGTAAAAAAAAAAAAAAAAAAAGAGAGCATTCTTCCTTATATAAAGCGGATTTCTTAGTGGATCATATTTATTTTTTGTGTCTCCACAGTCCGCATGAGGGAGAAAAAGGACAACAGCTGTCTAAAATTCACTGGTCCTCAAAGCCGGTCCAGTCACGGTCAAAGTCTGCAAGAGGGCAGTTCATTGTATGCTCTTCTTATGATGCAAGCTCATCTAAAAGAAAACCACCAACCAAGCATAGGATGAGGAGATTACCCAAGAGACATTCTTCTAGGAGACGATTTCCTAGCAGGAGGCGCTCCCCTGATCCATACTATTCAACAGCATACTATAGATCATGCAGAAGTCGTTCCCCAAGACGCAGACGCAGATCAAGAGGGAGGTCTCAGCAAAGGAGATATTCATCATATTATGATTATTATGAATATAGATCAAGGAGACAATCTCATTCTCCCTAAAGTAAGAGTAGATCTCCTGTTCCAGCTCCTAAAGAACCTAGAAGGCACTCACAACCAGATAAATCGCTGTGTTGGTCATGTGCACAGTCGGCCCTGCCAGCTAAAATGGTCTGTGAGGCATGCTCCATGGAGCTAGGCAAGGATAAAGAATCAGAATCACAACAGGTGATGTCCTTTATTCAACAAGCTGTACAGGAAACATTCGAAAAAATGGCGGCAGCGCAGCCGGCTCCATCAACTTCTCAATTACAACCTGAGTAGGGAACGGCAGTAGCTCTATTGCCTCCTGTTGGATTAGATTTTTCCTTAATTCCAGCTTTTGTTGCACAAATTAGATCAGCAATAAGCTGGGAAGAGGAAAAAGACACGCCTCAAGAACCGGATAAATATTATCCCCATCTTGATAAACATCCCACTAACTTCCCATTTATGAAGGTTATAAAGGACATTTTTCTAAATGAGTGGAGTAAAGTGGAACAGAAACCATCTTTATCTAATAGATTTGCTAAACTGTATCCTTTAAGTGAGGAAGATTCAAAAAATATGGATTCTGCTCCTTTAATTGATGCCTCCATAATGAGACTTGCAAGACATGTCACCCTTCCCATCGATGACACAGT
Organism: Hyperolius riggenbachi; assembly: GCF_040937935.1. NCBI lineage: Eukaryota > Metazoa > Chordata > Amphibia > Anura > Hyperoliidae > Hyperolius > Hyperolius riggenbachi. The sequence goes on from NC_090654.1 coordinate 151,647,899, forward strand.
TTCTTTTTCTAATCCTTTGGACAGGAAGGTAGACATGGATGTTAAAAAAGCATTCCTGGCAGCCGGGGCAGCATGCAAACCTGCGGCGGCACTAACTTCTCTTGCAAAAGCCATAAAAGTTTGGGGTGATATCATCGAAGTAGCCCTAAACTCCGATACGGATAGGCAAGATATTATCAAAGCTCTTGATGAATTAAAGCTTGCAAGTGACTTCATAGGGGAGGCTGCAATTGATACAATCAGATCTTCAGCCCGTTCAATGTTGCACAGTGTAACAGCAAAGAGGGCCTTATGGCTAAAACCTTGGTCGGCCAACCAATCAACAAGGAATAATTGGTGTAAAATACCGTTTGACGGCAAGCATCTCTTCGGGTCAGAAATGGATACTGCTATAGCAAAAGTGACAGGAAAATCTGGTATTTGCCGCAGGATAGGAAGTCGAAGCCTTTTTGTTAACAAGGGAATAAGAGACAATCCTCAAATAGATTCCAGCAAGCATGTTCCTATAGACCAGGCAAGCAATTTAATAAAAATTGGAAGGCGACGCAGTCGTCCTTTTTCAAGTCTGGAAGAACTAATCCTACGCCAGGAACAAATTAGAACCCAAAGCCTTTCTGAAGGTGCGACCGCTCAGGCGGTTCCAGTGGGGGAAAGATTGCATTCCTTCTGGGCCGTCCGGGTGGAAGCTGTTGGGGAAGCTTGGGTTTTGAGGACATTACAGAAAGGTCACTGCTGGAAGTTCAAAAGGTTACCTCCAAGATCAAGATTTGTGGAGACAAGATTGCCTCAGAACAAGCAGAAAAGTCAAGTTCTATTGGAATATGTAGATTATCTGGCTCCAAACATTGCAATTATTCCAGTTCCACATTAAAAGTAGTTCCTAGGAGTTTATTCTCCCTTATTCTTGGTCCCAAAGACAACAGGAGGATGGCGACTGGTTCTGGACTTGAAGTTTTTAAACAGCCATATAAAGATACGTCGATTCAGGATGGAATCTCTGCAGACTATTATAAAAGTATTAAAGATAAACGATTGGATGACAACAGTAGACCTGTCAGATGCATATCTCCATATTCCAATCAAGCACAGTTTTCAAAAATACTTAAAGGGGAACTGAAGAGAGAGGTATATGGAGGCTGTCCTGTTTATTTCCTTTTAATCAATACCAGTTGCCTGGCAGCCCTTCTGATCCTCTGCGTCTAATACTATTAGCCATAGCCCCTGAACAAGCATACAGCAGATCAGGTGTTTCAGTGGTTCAGACTTATAAGTCTGATCTGACAAGACTAGCTGCATGCTTGTTTCTGGTTTTATTCAGATACTACTGCAGAGAAATAGACCAGCAGGGCTGCCAGGCAACTGGTATTGATTAAAAGGAAATAAACAGGAAAGCCTCCATATACCTCTCTCTTCAGTTCCCCTTTAAAATTTGCAGTCAACGGTAAACATTGGCAATTCCAAAGTCTTCTGTTCGGTCTCTCCACAGCACCCAGGATGTTTACAAAAGTACTTCTTCCAGTGATAGCCGCCCTCAGGCAGAAGGGCCTGAGAGTTTTTCATTATCTGGACGACATCTTACTAGTCAATGAGGATTGCTCAATTCTGATAGATCATCAGAAGATGCTATTAGACAATTTGCATTGTTTGTATTCAGAAAAAAATGGTTTCCATTTTTTTTTTGGATTCGTTCAATACCTGTGAGTAGAAGCTTTCTATGTAGGGAACTCTATGGCTGGTTGGGTAAAAAGATGACTTGCTCCTTAGCTCTGTGTGCATATATTTCTCAAGAAGTAATTCCTCCTAATCAATTAATATATGCTCGTCTTTTTGTTCTATGTTCAGAACGATAGGTGTTACTGTTTTTTTTCTAGTCAATGGATTGTTTTTAAGGTTTTTCATTGCAAAGTACCTTTTCAACGTGAGCTTCCTTGTAAAGGCATCATTGGACAGAAGGTGAGGCCTTTGCTGAGGACCTCTTCCTCAGCTTTACTCAATACATGTTTAGATAGATTGAAGATAGATCTTCTTGATTCTTGTTTAGGACCTAGACTCTTGGTCAAACTGAAAGTTTTCAGTTTGCACTTTTTGCCACCTCTCCTCCCTCTTTTTTCGGGGCTTGGTGCCCCTCTTTTGAGAGGTCTTATGAAGAAGTATATCATCCGCCCAGTGCACAGTTCTTTTAATCATTCAATACTCTGAGTGCTTAAACCCAATGGTCTGTTCTGTCTTTGCTTAGACTTAAGGCAGTTAAACAAACGAGTCTACATGTCTGGTTGGCCCGTACCATGCATTGACTAATGTCTGGCACAAATCCAAGGGTCTAAAATTTTCACCTCCATTGACTGTGCTCAAGGATATTGGACAATCAAAGTAGACGAAAGAGATCAACACAAACTAGCCTTTACATTTGGGAAGCAACAATATGCCTGGACTAGGGTTGCAACGGTATGAAAATTCACGGTATGATAACCGTCAAAAAAAATACCACGGTATGACGGTATTACGGTATACGGTATTGCGCAATTATTCTCATTACAATTACCCTTATAAAAATGAGAAAAGGTCAACGTTGAACAAACTCTTCTTTATTAAACCATTAATGGTTAGGGTCCTCCTGTCATGCTTGAAATATTTACTCTTCTAAATGTAAAAAAAAAAAAATACCAAAAGTAAATCTCATTCTCCCGTGTCACATGACTGCCTATGGCAGAGAGGGCAGATAATAAGGCCATTTGAAAGCACAGTAGGTTAATATGTCTGCTTCCATGAATCAGGAAGTAGAAACTGTGCAGATTTATTTTAGGATTTGTATCAGCTGTAACAAAGAAAGAAATTGCTGTTGCATATCTTTGAGCAGAGGAGGGCGTTTTGAGTTCAGGTCCACTTTAAAAATGCTGGTGGTACACTTTACTATACACCTTAAAGTGTACCAGAGATGAAGCATAGTGAAAGTTTTATATATATACCTGCGGCTTCCTCCAGCCCCATCATGCGCACAGATCCCTCCCACGCCGCCATCCTCAGCTTTTTCTATCGCTGGTATTGAGTCCGGTAACTTGAGCCAGTCGTGGCCAGTCTGAGCATGTGCAGTGCGTTCTCTACAGCGGAGAATAATACTACGCAGGCGTAGTACTATTTTCTGCAAGAGATGGAGGGAGCGCACTGCGCATGCGTAAAATGGGCCGCGACTGGCCGAAGTTACTGGACTCAATACCAGCAATAGAAAAGGCTGAGGATGGCGGCGTGGGAGGGATCTGTGCGCATGATGGGGCTGGAGGAAGCCCCAGGTATGTATATAAAACTTTCACTATGCTGCGTCTCTGGTTTCCTTTAAATGATACCAGAGCTGAAAAATGAAATGCAAATGGGTGGAGCGGATATGAATTAGGTGAAGTCCTGTGCTAAGCCACTGCGGACGATTTCTTTAAAAAGTAGGGGGACAGAGTAGAACAGGGGGGAGCGGTGGGCATGAGGACACGTGACCTCACACAAACGAACGTACATCAGGCAGACATCACACAAAACACACACACACCAATCCGGCAGGCAGACATCCATCCATCCATCCATCCGGCAGACATCACACACACATGCCATACATATACACACTAGCTGCATTCATACAAACACAGCACCTCTCACACAGCAACACTGCTTATCTGGTGTCATAAGCTTCAGCTCCTCAAGTGCAGTGCGTCTCTCACTCCTTCTCCCGGGCGGGCGGCATACTCATTTTCATGGGGGAGGAGAGCTGGACATTCCTTTGAACACTGATCTGTATCAGTGTTTATGTCAGCTCTGCAGTCGGGGGAGGCAGGGGGCTGCGTGCATCTAGCAGAAGGGAGAACGGGCTGTAGCCTTTTCTCATTTGCCGTATTTATTTAGCAGGAATGACCTGGTGACTCCCCCTCTGCCTTTGTGGTACAGTCCACAATAAAAAGAAACCACAAGCAGATACATTGCCGGGGAAATAGATCTCCGTGTGCGCTCCAGCCGTGGCCGCGTCATTACAGGACGCGCATCACCACCCAGCTCCTGCACTCATGTCGGCAAGCCTCCCGCAATCAGAAACTAGCTTTGGGAGCTTGCCTTCGTTACAAAGGGAGACACAGAGCAGGACAATGCCGGAGCAGTGGCGAGATGCGGAAATACAGCAAAAACCGGTATTTCCCAAAAGTGATTACCGTGATTACCGTGCTTAGTAAAACCGTGGTATACCGTAATACCGGTAAATCGCGGCAACCCTAGCCTGGACCCGATTACCCTTCGGGTACATCAATGCAGGCCATGAGTTTGCTGTGTTCATGCACAAAGCAATGTTTGATGCGGCTGAATGTGGTACCCTATCTTATGTGAATGACATTTTAATCAAAAGTACAACTTTTGAGAAACACATTGCAGAACAGAGGTATGTATTAAATCAGCTGAAGAAAGCGGGTGTTACACTTTCCTTACAGAAGGCCCAATGGTGCCGAACTAAGGTAAATAATACTTCAATAATAGTTCAACTTTTGACTTGCTCTCCTCCTATGTTGACCCTGAGTGTAGAATTCTTATTTTGAAAGGTGTTCTTGGGGGAAAGGAGGTGACTAGCAAATTGCTATGCTCCCAATACTTCGCAGTCTACTTTCATTCAGACAATCTCGCCCATCTTAGATAAATTTAATTCGCCTCACATCATTCTCACAGGGGACTTTAATTCTGTTGCCAACCCTGCCCTGGATCATTCCACCTTATCCCCATTTGCCAAGTGCTTTCCTAAAAATTTTAGTTCTCTGCTCTGAAACCAATTGATAGATGTTTGGAGGGCATGTAAGATTGGCTGTAGAGAATGCACCTTTTTCTCCCATCCTCGACAGTTGCATGCTAGGCTGGATTATGTTTTTTTAACGCCAGTCTTGACGGCTAGTGTTAATACCTCTAAAATTGACAGCTGTGTCTGGTCAAACCATCACATTGTGTCAGTTACACTAACAGGTATTGGTCTTCCATATAACCCTAGATTTTGGCACATGAATGACAGTTTAATTGCTGACCAGTCTAGCAGATTTGAAATTGCTTCTGGATTGGAAGAATACTTTCTATTTAATGACTCACAGGATTACTCTCCTGCCCTTCGTTGGGAGGCTCATAAGCCTGTGATTCATGGAATCTTTATTAAACAAGCTGTTCATTTGAATAAACAGAGGTTGGAACAGATTCTGAATCTAACTCGTGAGCTTGACTCCCTTTACACAGGGCCGGGACAAGGTCCACCATCAACAGAGGCTGAGCTGCCCAAGTGCGCCCCCCCCCCCCCCCCGAACAACCCCCCCCACACACCCACCCCCAGCTATCTACATAAGTTTACTGCCCATGCGTGGCTCTCCGACGACTGAACTGCATGTTCAGCAGCATAAGTAGTGGGGGAAAGAAATCACACAGACTGGCTGACGTACGTCACGTGAGATGCATTCCGGCTGGCAATGCGGGGGGGGGGGGGGGGGGGTCAGGGGCATCGCAGGGTGGATTTCTACTTTTCAGTACCCATAGCCCACTTTTATTAACTGCCCCCTCTGAGTCTAGTATACACACAAACTATAACTGTCTCTTGTAGGGACCAGAATCCAATTCCCAGGGTGACAAATTTGGCCACAAGCTTATACAGACACATCTCTTGGCTACAGCTAAAGTGATGAGTGCTGTTGCTGTGGGGAAGGGGAAGAAGGAACACAATGTAATGACTTCTAGCTGGTGGAGTAAGGAGGAGAATAATGCATTCAGCTGTTGATTAAAGATCTAGTTTGTGCTATATAAATACATAATAATAATATGGTAGGACATTAGACTATGACTATGGTAGGGATTAGATTGTGAGCCCCTCTGAGGACAGTCAGTGACATGATTATGTACTCTGTAAAGTGCTGCAGAAGATGTCAGTGCTATATAAATACATAATATTAATATGGTAGGACAATATACTATGACTATGGGATTAGATTGTGAGCTCCTCTGAGGACAGTCAGTGACATGACTATGTACTCTGTAATGTGCTGCAGAAGATGTCAGTGCTATATAAATACATAATAATAATATGGTAGGACAATATACTATGACTATGGTAGGATCAGATTGTGAGCTCCTCTGAGGGCAGTCAGTGATATGACTACGTACTCAGTAATGTGCTGCAGAAGATGTCAGTGCTATATAAATACATATTAATAATATGGTAGGACAATAAACTATGACTATTGTAGGATTAGATTGTGAGCTTCGTTGAGGGCAGTCAGGGGCATGACTATGTACTCTGTAATGTGCTGCAGAAGATGTCAGTGCTATATAAATACATACTAATAATATGGTAGTACATTAGACTATGACTATGGTAGGATTACATTTTAAGCTTTGAGGATAATCAGCAGTATTGCTATGTACTCTCTAACATGCTATGGAGGGCATCAGCACTATATAAATACTTAAAGTGGCCATAAATTATACAATTCTCCAGACGACCGATCATCTGATTTGATAATAACATTGATCAGAAACGATCTTTTGGGCCCACTAATGGAAGGAAAGCTGCTATCCAATTTGCTCACATTAGTGGAATTTATACGTTTTTTTGAATTGGATATACCGGTAAGCTTTCATTAGTGGTCCAGGACGATTGATTGTCTGGAGAATTGTATCAGTAATGACCGCTTTAAAGCGGACGTGAACTTCCTCTCTGCACTAAAAGATAGGCAACAGCATAAGACCCTTTAAAGAAAAACCTTTCTTTGCTGCAGCTGATGCAAATCCTGCAATAAATCTGCACTGTTTCTACTTTCTCCTTTCACGGAAGCAGACATATTGATAATATCCTGTGCTTTCAAATGAGCTTATATGCCTTATCTGCCATGGTAATCAGGTAGAACAGGGAATAGATCAAATTACAACTTCGTATTAGTCACAGACAATGGGGAATTACAAGCTTAGCTCTCTAAATACATAAAGGGTTCATTTCTCTATATTTTCCTTTTGTCGTGTGCAAGAGTTCAGGTCCACTTTAAAAGGCAAACACTGATGGGATGCATCTGGAGAGGGAGACATTTGAGGGAAGGAAAGATAGGCTAGAGGCAGAGAGGGGTAGAACGTTTAGAGACAGGAAGCAGGGGGGGGGGGGGGGATTAAATGGAGATATAGAATGAGAAGGAAGGAATGGAGAGTGATAGTGAATGGGAGAGAAAAGGAAAGAGGCATGTTGATGACATAGATGCCAGAATCATCACAGACCTGACACACAGCTCATAGTCACTCCCCCCTGTGCTCTCCTTTCACTCAGGAAGCCCAGCTTTGGCCTATAATGCTGCAGTTATTCCTGTTATCTATCTAGCAACCCCCACATAATCATGCAGCAGCTTCAGGGACAGGGAAGAAGGGGAGAGGGAGAGAGCTCCCAGCTGTGAGTGTCTCATGTATACTCGTGGCAGCAGCAGCAGCATTAGGGAAATGGATCGATTCAGCATCAGTAACACAGACAATGTGTGCTGCATGTGAGCAGAATCATGCCTGCATGTTCTGCTGTGAACATACTTCCACTGGCACACGGAAGGGGGCGTTCCGGGTGTCTGGAACCACCCCCTCGCACCTAGATCGGAAGTGCCTCCTGAATCTGAGCAGCGGCAGCCACTGTGTTATAGTGCAGCTGCCGCCTGCTCATGTGTGTGCGCAGCAGGGGGGCCCGGTGCCCGCCAGCCGTGTGTGGGGGGAGCGCTGTCGCCCTCCCGATTGCGGGACCCCCTAGCCAGGTGTACAACTCTTCCCCGCAGCCTGCAGTCTCCCAAGAGGCAGAGCAGGGCTACGGCAAGATGGCTGCCGAAGCCCTGCACTGGAGACTATTTGTGTCTCCAGTACAGGGCTTCGGGAGCCATCTTGCCGTAGCCTGCACTCTGCCTGTCAGCGCGGGAGATGTGCTGCAGGAGGATAGTCGGGGAGCTGGTGCCAGATGCCAGGAGAGGAGAAGACTTCTGTCAGGTAAGTGAATTGGTTTTTTTTCACAGGTGCATTTTTTTTTCTAGTGTCTGCTGCCTACATTGTGATTCTCAGGTGTCTGCTGCCCACATTATGATTTTCAGGTGTCTGCTGCCCACATTACGATTTTCAGGTGTCTGCTGCCCACATTACGATTTTCAGGTGTCTGCTGCCCACATTACGATTTTCAGGTGTCTGCTGCCTACATTGTGATTTTCAGGTGTCTGCTGCCCACATTATGATTTAGGTGTCTGCTCCCCACATTACGATTTTCAGGTGTCTGCTGCCCACATTACGATTTTCTGGTCACTGCTGCCCACATTGCGATTTTCAGGTGTCTGTTGCCCACATTACGATTTTCAGGTGTCTGCTGCCCACATTGCGATTTTCTGGTGTCTGCTGCCCACATTACGATTTTCAGGTGTCTGCTGAACACATTACGATTTTCAGGTATCTGCTGCCCACATTACGATTTTCTGGTAACTGCTGCCCACATTGTGATTTTCTGGTGCCTGCTGCCCACATTGCGATTTTCTGGTGCCTGCTGCCCACATTGCGATTTTCTGGTGTCTGCTGCCCACATTACGATTTTCAGGTGTCTGCTGAACACATTGTGATTTTCAGGTATCTGCTGCCCACATTACGATTTTCTGGTAACTGCTGCCCACATTGTGATTTTTAGGTGTCTGCTGCCCACATTACGATTTTCTGGTAACTGCTGCCCACATTGTGATTTTCAGGTGTCTGCTGCCCACATTACGATTTTCTGGTATCTGCTGCCCACATTGTGATTTTCAGGTGTCTGCTGCCCACATTGCGTTTTTCTGGTAACTGCTGCCCACATTGCAATTTTCTGGTAACTGCTGCACACATTGTGATTTTCAGGTGTCTGCTGCCCACATTACGATTTTCAGGTATCTGCTGCCCACATTGTGATTTTCAGGTGTCTGCTGCCCACATTACGATTTTCTGGTGCCTGCTGCCCACATTGCGATTTTCTGGTGCCTGCTGCCCACATTGCGATTTTCTGGTAACTGCTGCCCACATTGCGATTTTCTGGTAACTGCTGCACACATTGTGATTTTCAGGTGTCTGCTGCCCACATTACGATTTTCAGGTATCTGCTGCCCACATTGTAATTTTCAGGTGTCTGCTGCCCACATTACGATTTTCTGGTGCCTGCTGCCCACATTACGATTTTCTGGTGACTGCTGCCCACATTTCCATTTTCAGGTGTCTGCTGCCCACATTTCCATTTTCAGGTGTCTGCTGCCCACATTACGATTTTCTGGTCACTGCTGCCCACATTGTGATTTTCAGGTGTCTGCTGCCCACATTACGATTTTCTGGTGCCTGCTGCCCACATTGCGATTTTCTGGTGCCTGCTGCCCACATTGCGATTTTCTGGTGACTGCTGCCCACTTTACAATTATTTTCTGGTGACTCCTGCACACATTGTGATTTTCAGGTGTCTGCTGCCCACATTACGATTTTCAGGTATCTGCTGCCCACATTGTGATTTTCAGGTGTCTGCTGCCCACATTACGATTTTCTGGTGCCTGCTGCCCACATTACGATTTTCTGGTGACTGCTGCCCACATTGTGATTTTCAGGTGTCTGCTGCCCACATTACGATTTTCTGGTAACTACTGCCCACATTGTGATTTTCAGGTGTCTGCTGCCCACATTACGATTTTCAGGTATCTGCTGCCCACATTGTGATTTTCAGGTGTCTGCTGCCCACATTACGTTTTTCTGGTAACTGCTGCCCACATTGCGATTTTCGGGTAACTGCTGCACACATTGTGATTTTCAGGTGTCTGCTGCCCACATTACGATTTTCAGGTATCTGCTGCCCACATTGCGATTTTCTGGTAACTGCTGCCCACATTGCGATTTTCTGGTAACTGCTGCACACATTGTGATTTTCAGGTGTCTGCTGCCCACATTACGATTTTCAGGTATCTGGTGCCCACATTGTGATTTTCAGGTGTCTGCTGCCCACATTACGATTTTCTGGTGCCTGCTGCCCACATTGCGATTTTTTGGTGCCTGCTGCCCACATTGCGATTTTCTGGTAACTGCTGCCCACATTGCGATTTTCTGGTAACTGCTGCACACATTGTGATTTTCAGGTGTCTGCTGCCCACATTACGATTTTCAGGTATCTGCTGCCCACATTGTGATTTTCAGGTGTCTGCTGCCCACATTACGATTTTCTGGTGCCTGCTGCCCACATTACGATTTTCTGGTGACTGCTGCCCACATTTCCATTTTCAGGTGTCTGCTGCCCACATTACGATTTTCTGGTCACTGCTGCCCACATTGTGATTTTCAGGTGCCTGCTGCCCGCATTACGATTTTTTGGTGACTGCTGCCCACATTGTGATTTTCAGGTGTCTGCTGCCCACATTACGATTTTCTGGTGACTGCTGCCCACATTGCGATTTTCTGGTGACTGCTGCCCACATTGCGATTTTCTGGTGACTGCTGCCCACATTGCAATTTTCTGGTGACTGCTGCCCACATTGCAATTTTCTGGTGTCTGCTGCCCACATTGCGATTTTCTGGTGACTGCTGCCCACATTGCGATTTTCTGGTGTCTGCTGCCCACATTACGATTTTCTGGTGACTGCTTCCCACATTGCGATTTTCTGGTGCCTGCTGCCCACTTTACAATTATTTTCTGGTGACTCCTGCCCTCATTACGATTATTTTCTGATGACTGCTGGCTGCTGCCCACATTACGATTATTTTCTGATGGCTGCTGCCCACATTACGATTTTTTTCTGGTGACTGCTGCCCACATTACGATTTTTTTCTGGTGACTGCTGCCCACTTTACGATTATTTTATGGTGAAATGGTGCCCACTTTACGATTATTTTATAGGTAAATGCTGCTCAATTTATGATTAATGTCTAGTGAAATGCTGCCCACTTTACGATTATTTTATAGTGAAATGCTGCCCACTTTACGATTATTTTATGGTGAAATGCTGCCCACTTTACGATAATTTTATGGTGAAATGCTGCCCTATTTACGATTCATTTCTGGTGAAATGCTGCCCAATTTACGATTCATTTCTGGTGAAGCATTGCTGCATTAGGATTATTTTATAGTGAAACATTGCTGCATTAGGTAAAGGGGGAAGAGGCGCCCAGAGCAGATAAAATACGTTAAAAACAAATAAAATGAAAAAAGTGAGGTGGCTTACCTCAATGAAGACAAATTCACGTATTAATAGAATTTTATTGCACTGGCAAAGCGTTTCGTGGGTGCATACCCACTTCCTCAGGCCAAATAGCAGTGCCTAATAGTGCTTGTAGCCACAAATAAGGCGCCTTAATGCTATTAATACGTGAATTTGTCTTCATTGAGATAAGCCACCTCACTTTTTTCATTTTATTTGTTTTTAACGTATTTTATCTGCTCTGGGCGCCTCTTCCCCCTTTACCTTGTGCCTTCACCCTTCCTTTGGAGGGGGATCAACCCTCTTTGACCAGTTTAGGTCATTTGAGGTTTATCAAGAGTGCGACCATCACCAGCTCTGTCTGGTCACCCGAGTGGAGTCGGGGTTATACATCTCCACCTGCTTCTAGTGGTCGGTTGCCCTTCTGCAACCCACCTTTGCAAGTATAATACAATTGCATATTTTACATGCTTCTGGTACTGTGACATACTGCACCATTTGGGCTCCTGTTGTCTCTGTGTTTTCTTCCTGCAGGGTGCCATTTTTAATTATCCCTACTTTTTGTCCATTGCTGCATTAGGATTATTTTATAGTGAAACATTGCTGCATTAGGATTATTTTATAGTGAAACACTGCCCCATTACGATTATTAGGTGCCTATGGGGAGGGCCCCATCCTCATTTTCGCAGGGGGACCCAGTGATTTCTAGTTACGCCCCTGGGGGAGGGTCTCTCTGACTGGCGGTATGAGAGCGGGGGTACTAGGGGGGCGGCGCAGAGATACATTACCTTTCTCGGCGGTGGTGATGGCGTCCCAGGTCTCCATGGCTAGTTGACTACCTTTCATCCTGGCTCTAACGTGACATCACCACGCCATCCAGCCGCAGCGGCCACGCTCCCCCACCCCCCCTGAAGGCCATTGGACATCAGAGTATGCATCCATGGAGAGAGAAGTACTGCTGTTGGATGAGCTGGAGTCTGGATAAAGCTGAGTACACACGTACGATAACGATCGTTCGAAAACGAACGATAACGACAATCGGACCGATAATCATGCGTTCCAAATTTTCCAACGATCGTTTTTTTGGACGATAACGACCGTTATTGTTCAATCCGACCGATCCAACCCGGTGGATTTTTTCGAAAGATAATCGTTCAATCGTTGCAGTGTGTACAAAGATCGTCCGATAATGATTATCTGTGGAGTAGTACACATGTTCTTATTGCCTGTCATAACGTCACTCCCGTTTGCGCACGCATTTTTTTATCGTTCGTCGTTCAGTACTTTCTACTTATATCGTTCACGTGTGTACACAATCGTTCATTATGAACGATCTTTTCGGTCTAATTTGAATATCGTGTAAACGTCACGAATCGTTCGTAATGAACGATCTTTATCGGACGTGTATACGAACCTTTAGGCAAGTTCAGCCAGGGCTCACTGAGAGGCAGGGCGGGGGGGATATTTGGAAGCCAGCCAGCCAGCCATTCCATGATCCACCATATGTGAGAGGGAGAGAGGGGGGGGGGGTTCATCTGGCTATATATACAGGGGGGATCTGACTATATACACTGGCTATATGCAGGGGGAACTGACTATATACACTGGCTATATTCAGGGGGATCTAGCTATACACACTGGCTATATGCAGGGGGATCTGGCTATATACACTGGCTGTATGCAGGGGGCTCTGGCTATATACACTGGCTATATGCAGGGGGAGGCATCTGGCTACATACAGTGGGTATATGGGTATATACAGGGGGGGATCTCTGGCTATATATACAGGGGATCTGACTATATACACTGGCTATATATACAAGGGGGATCTGGCGAAATACAAGGGGGAATGTACTGAACGGGGAGTCATCTGGCTATATACTATAAATGGGGATCATGTGGTTACTTATCCTAACTGGGGGGGCCTCATCTGGCTACCTGTGTGATAAATGGGGGTCATCTGGTCACCTATACTAAAGAGGGGTGGGGTAATTTCGTTATCCATAATAAAGGGGGGTTATCTGGCTACTTAATTACTGCCACATTATATATATTTTGGCGAAAGAATACTGCATCATGTGTATTTTGTAGGGAAACACTGCGCATTGTGTGTATTTTGTGGAGAAATGCTGTGCATCATGTGGATTTTGTGGGCAAACGCATGCGCAGTAGTGTGCGGCTTGCCAAAAGAGACCTATCAGGAATCCCCCCCCTTGAAAAACCTGGATTTGCCCCTGACTTCTCCCCCGTACTCACAGTGCCTCTCCCCCCCTTCCCCCGCATAGCTACCTGTCTTGTCTCCGACTCTCCTTCTTTCTTGAATTGCTCAGGTTTCTCTGTGCTCAGCCCCGCCCCCCAGTGTCACAGTGACAGAGAAGACAGGAGGGGAGGGGCGCAGGCAGGAGAGGCTGGGGACAGTGAGCAGCAGATAGCTGATTGATCTGCTTCGGTAGTCTTCCCCAGCAGCCAGCCAGCAGTGGTGACTGAACGCAGCATGAACACAGCAGGGTTGGTGGGGCGGCAAGCCAGGCACAACACAGACCTGCTCCTTGCGCCCACCCAGTCTGCAGTAAGCTCCACCCAGAGGCTCCAGCCTCGTGCGCCTATGTGTCGGCCCGGCCCTGCCTTTACAAGAGGCATTTTCACAACCTGGATCCTGCTACTGCTCAGCTTATCTCTGCTAAACAGTTGGAGCTCGATTCTCTTCTTTCCTAAATTCATCTTAAGGCAATCAAGTTCTCTAGGGCTCGATTTTTACTATGTGGAAATAACCACTCTACACATTTTGCTAGGAAACTATTATAAACCGCCTCACTCATTTAGGTTACGTAATTCCCAGGGCAAACTGGAAATGCCTTCCTTCTCATGTAATTAAACTATTTGAGTCTTATTACACTAACCTTTTTGGTCATATTTCCAGTGTGGATGGGACAGCCTTGGAGGCCTAGCTTACTGGCTTGAATCTACCCTCTCTGGACCCTGGGCAGTTGGAGGCTTAAATGCCCCAATTTCTGAATCGGAGGTGCGTTTAGCTATCAAAACATTGAGGCCTTCTACTGCCCCGGGCCCTGGTGGTTTTTCATCTCAATATTTCAAAGAGTTTGCTGACTTTTTAGTACCTCCTCTTACCTCACTGTTTGGTGAAATTTGCCTTCTTAAAACTTGCAATAATTCAGCTATAAGTGAACATTTGTGGTTACCCACAATGCACCACTACTGAATATGCAAATTATCTCTTTTCACCCAGGTAAGCCAAGCAAGCATCTAGAACCGCTTGTGTATAGCAAGCCTATAGCTTTAAATATTACACAGCCACATCAACCCCACATGTAGACAGACGGTTTCGGGCTTTTGGCCCTCATCAGTACATGGCAAGGGTATGGCTGTATGGGATAGGGCTTGGACCAGTACAACAGAGTAACCAAGCAGCTCTGGGTGACCCAAACCACTAGGAATGTATCGGGGTGTTTTTGGGACTGCTCTACCACAGTGAGGTTCTGGGAAAATTTGCGACAATTATTCTTTGATGTCTCTGGTGTTCATCCTACTCTTTCGGGAGTGCAGAGCCTGTTATTTGTTCATAATCCATCGGTACCTAAGCAATTCTGAAATTTTATAATTATATGCTGTTGGCGGCTAACTGGTCCATTACTCTCAGTTGGAAATCCACAAGATTAGACATTCAGTTGGTCAAATTCAAAGAAAGATTAGACACCATTATGTTAACAGACTATGGCCTCAATTCACTAAGTTTAACTCCTGTCTTTAATAACTCTTCTGAGCTGTTTTACAGTTATCACAATTATATCACCATGGTGATAACTGTAAAACAGCTCAGAAGAGTTATTAAAGACAGGAGTTAAGCTTAGTGAATTGAGGCCAATATTTCCTGAGCATTGAAAACTTGGGCAAGTTCTATAGTGTGTGGGACAATTGGATTAAATATAGAAGGCTGTAATTTACCTAACTCTTACATATTCTTTCTAGATGGACATTATCATGTATGCTTTTGATACTAATACTTATGTTCAGTTAAGCACTCAGTGTATCTCTCCAGAAAACAATCTCATCATGTTGCCTGTATCTATTGTCAAGGAAGAAATTGTCCACAGTTGCCAGGCCTTAGTTGATTGTGGAGCTGTGGGCAATTTTATGGATATTTCCTTAGCTGAGAGGTTATCCATTCAGACAACTGCAGTTTCTGAATCGATACACATTACTGCGGTCGATGACTCTGTGTTACAGAAAGGTCAAGGGTTAATGTTAACTTCTGAGGTTGCCCTACAAGTAGGGGCTCTACATTTTGGAACCATGAGATTCTATTGTTTGAAATTGCCTTCTTATCCTGTTATTCTTGGGTTACCATGGTTGAAAAGGCATAACCCAGTGTTTGATTGGCAGTCTGGTCAGCTGACTAGTTGGTCTGCCCAATGTAATGATGAGTGTTTACAAAAGATTGTGTTAAGTTATACTAAACTCATTGAACAGAAATTACCTCATGTTTATCAAGAATTTGAAGATGTGTTTTCTGCAAAAGCAGCAGATGAGTTACTCTCTCATAGGCCTTACGATTGTGCTATTGATCTTCTCTCTGTGAGTATGCCTCCTCGTGGTCATCTTTACAATATGACCAGGCCAGAAGAGAAGGCCATTAGGGAGTATATCCAGGAAAACGTACAAAAGGGGTTCATCAGAACCTCTTCCTCACCAGCTATTGAGAAAAAAGATGGTGGTCTAAGACCTTGTATTGATTACAGGGGGTTGAATAAGTTTACTGTAAAAAATCGTTACCCACTGCCGTTGATTGATGATTTGTTTTCACAGGTTGTGGGTGCTAAGGTCTTGTCTAAGCTGGACCTTAGAGGTGCATATTTATATTCACATCAGAGAGAATGATAAGTGGAAAACCACATTTAATACTAAAGATGGTCACTATGAGTATTTGGTCATGCCTTTTGGGCTGTGTATGCCTCTGCGGTGTTCCAACACTTTTTTAATGATATATTTCGTGAGTTCCTTGGAAAATGTATGGTTATTTATCTTGATGATATATTGATCTTTTCTTTGTCTGAGCATCGTGATCGTGTGATAAAAAGTATTGACCAAGTTAAGAGAAAATTGATTGTATGCTAAGTTAGAAAAATGTATCTTTGAGGTAAAACAAGTCACATTTCTGGGTTATGTGATATTTGATACTGTTTTGACCATGGATCAGGAAAAGGTTAAGGCAGTATTACAATGGCCTCAGCCTAACAGTCTTAAAGTTTTGCAACATTTTTTGGGCTTTGCAAATGTTTACAGGAAATTCATTAGTAATTTCTCTGCTAAAGAAGCTCCTCCGACGGATCTCACAAAAAAAGGGGCAGATCCTTCCAATTGGAGCTCTAAGGCTGTTACGGCTTTTGAGGGGTTAAAACAGGCCTTTTGTTCTGCCCCAGTTTTGGTTCATCCTGACATCTAAAAGCCTTTCATTGTCGAGGTAGATGCATTTGAGGTGGGAGTTGGGGCAGTCCTGTCCCAGCTTTCTGGCACTCACGAGAAATTACACCCCTGTGCTTTTTTCTCTAGGAAATGTTCTCCCGCAGAGAGAAATTATGACATTGGTAATAGAGAGTTGTTAGCCATTAAATTGTCTCTGGAAGAATGGAGACATTGGTTGGAAGGAGTTGAAAATCCTGTGACAATTTATACTGACCATAAGAACCTTGATTACATTGAAAATGCCAAGTGATTAAATTCTCAACAAGCACAGCGGGCATTGTTCTTCTCCAGGTACAATTGTTATATCACTTACAAACCTGGTTCAAAAAACATCAAGGCTGATGCCGTCGAGATGTTTTGAGAAAGAAAGCTTCAACATGGATTCTGTATCTATAATTCCTAAGAAATGCATTATCCCTGCTTGTAAATTGTCTCCTGACCTTTCCAACCAGTTGCTCAAAATACAAGACAAGGCACCTTGGAATAAACCACCTGGGAAGTTGTTTATTCCTTGTGACCTTCGAGAGGTCTCCCTTTCAGATAATTTATGGTTTAAACCCGAAGTTTAATGCACTTTCAGGTATTTCCAATCTTCCTGAGTTAGAGGAATGGTCCTCAAGATGCAATCAAATCTGGAAACAAGTGCAGAATAACATTAGGAATGCTGAAAATACCCAGAAATTGTTCTCTGATATGCACCGAACTGTTGAGGACGAATTCAAGCCTTGGAATTTGGTATGGGTCTCAACCTGTCATATTCCATGACGCCACCCTTCCGCTAAGCTGGGACCCAAGTTTATTGGTCCATATTCAATGGTGGAGAAAATTAACCAGGTTACTTATCGAGTCAAATTGCCCAAATCCATCAGAGGGGTTAACTCTTTTCATGTTTCTTTGTTGAAATCTGTGGTAAATTATAACACTTCGGATCCACCCCCTCCACCCGTGGAAGTTGATGGTGAAGAAGAATTTGAAGTTGAGAGAATTCTTGATTCCCGTATTCTGAGAAATTCATTAAAATTCTTAATTGGCTGGAAGGGATGTGAACCAGAGGATAGATCTTGGGTTCCTGCTAAACAGGTCCATGCTAATATTGCAATTAAATAATTTTATGAGAAAAATACTGGTAAACCTAGGTTGGAGTGTCCAGAGTCCACTCTAGGGGAGGGGGTACTGTAAGATCCTTAGTTTTCAGGCGGCAACAGAACGCCGAGATCCGGGTTGCAGCTCAGACTTCCGGGTCTCGGCGAGCCACTGATGTCACTGGAGCACACAGTGGCTCTTAGATGCCATTGGGTAAGCGGAGGATGCGTTCCCAGTACGCACTCCGCAGATGTAAACATTAGTTCACGTGTGCCTGCGTGTCAGCTAATCAGCTGACACGCTGATCAGCTATTGGTTTACAGTAGTTTCAATTCAGCTTCATGTTGATTGGTTAGTCCTTGTATTTAAACTCAGAGAGCGCCCTCAGTCATCGCCATCGCCTGCTGGGTATGCGCTCTCTTCCTGATTGATTCCTGTTGCTGACTATTGCCTTGTATCCTGACCACGCTAACCTCTGATTGATTCCTGTTGCCGATTACTGTTTGTATCCTGACCACGCTAACCTCTGATTGATTCCTGTTGCCGACTACTGCCCGATACCTGGACTACGCTTGCTGGCTGCCTGGTTTGACCTCTGCTTGGACACGGCCTTGCATGAACGCTGCCTGGACTGACCTCGGCTTACCTTGACTACGCTATCTCTGGAAAGTAATATCTGGACTGCCTTGCCACTCCGGAACATCTGTATCTGTAGGCATCTGATTAATTTGTCTGCATTGCCTCATCCTCTAGGCCTCAGGTGACTATATATATATATATATATATATATATACTTGTGAATACTGTGCCCATTGCATTGCTAAAGTTATCGGGTTCTGTTGGTGGATTACCATCTGTCAGTCTGTATGCTACAGCTAGTTAGGTAGGAGTTTTTGCAGGTGTTACGGGCTGGGCTATAGGTCAGTCATATGGGCATACAGCCTGACCTATAGTCATTGACCAGACAAGCCTGACATATGTCTTATAACTCAACATCGGACTGTGATTACATTATATATCACCTGTTTTATACCTGTGCTACTTGATACAATTTGTATCTATGACATATTTGTTCATATTTTTTACTTGATCAATAAACGTTTTGAATAATAAAATAAATCCAGTTGCTCAATGATTAGCTGATCTCCATGATTGCACTAATGTCGAACATAAAGATGAGTCACCAGGAAATGACTTTTTGAAGGAACAATCACTATCTCCATATAAATCATATGAAGAGGAGTACTGCAAATCAGTACCATGTGTATACTGTCAGTGGCGGACACAGCCAGCAGTGGGCCCCTGTGCAAAATTGTAATTGTGGGCCCCCTATGACCTGCGGCGCGCGTAGCGTCAAAATATGGGCGTGGCTACAACCTGCGGCGTGCGAAGCGCGCCGCGGCAAAAATTAGTGGATAGAACCTGCGGCGCGTAGCGCCGCGGCAAAAAAATGGGCGTGGCAATGACCGGATGAGGGCGGAGCTAACTGTAACTTAAAGCGAACCCGGGGTGAGGGTTTATTTCCTTTTAAACAATACTAGTTGCCTGGCGGCCCTGCTGATCTATTTGGCTGCAGTAATAAACTGAATTACACCAGCAACAAGCATGCAGCTAATCTTCTCAGTTCTGACAATATTGTCAGAAACCCCTGACCTGCTGCATGCTTGTTCAGGGTCTATGGTTGAAAGAATAAGAGGCAGAGGACCAGCACGGCAGCCAGGCAACTGGTATTGCTTAAAAGGAGAGAAATATGGCAGCCTCAATATTATTCTCACCTCAGGTTCCCTTGAAAAGTGCAACGCAAAGACAGTGGGCCCAAGTTTTGGTGACCCTTTCCCCAGAAAATTCACATAATTGTGCAGGTTTTCTCAAGAAAATACACATATATGCCCAGAAAATACGTGCAATCATGTCGGCAGATATGCCCAGAAAATACGTGCAATCATGTCGGCAGATATGCCCAGAAAATATGTGCAATCAAGTCGGCAGATATGCCCAGAAAATACGTGCAATCAAGTCGGCAGATATGCCCAGAAAATACGTGCAATCAAGTCGGCAGATATGCCCAGAAAATACGTGCAAACAAGTCGGCAGATATGCCCAGAAAATACATGCAATCAAGTCGGCAGATATGCCCAGAAAATACGTGCAAACAAGTCGGCAGATATGCCCAGAAAATACGTGCAATCATGTCGGCAGATATGCCCAGAAAATACATGCAATCATGTCGGCAGATTTGCGAAGAAAATACATGCAATCATGTGGCAGACCTGCCCAGAACATACACCTGCTAATATAAATAAAACAAAAACATTTACTCACCTGCAGCAGCAGACCTCCTGTCCCAGCCTCCATCCGGCGCGCAGCTCCCATGGGTGGTTGGGTGGATAGGTAGCCTAGTGGGTGGGTGAGTGGGTGGGTGGGTTGGTAGCCTGGTGGGTGAGTGGGTGGGTTGGTAGCCTGGTGGGTGGGTGGGTAGGTAGCCTGGTGGGTGGGTGGGTAGGTAGCCGGGTGGGTAGGTAGCCTGGTGGGTGGGTGGGTAACTAGCCCGGTAGGTAGGTAGGTAGCCCGGTGGGTGGGTAGGTAGGTAGCCTGGTGGGTGCGTGGGTAGCCGGGTGGGTGGGTAGGTAGCCTGGTGGGTGGGTTGGTAACTAGCCCGGTAGGTAGCCGGGTGGGTGGTTAGGTAGGTAGCCGGGTGGGTGGTTAGGTAGGAAGCCTGGTGGGTGGGTAGCCGGGTGGGTGGGTAGGTAGGTAGCCGGGTGGGTGGTTAGGTAGGTAGCCGGGTGGGTAGGTAGGAAGCCTGGTGGGTGGGTAGGTAGCCGGGTGGGTAGGTAGGTAGCCGGGTGGGTAGGTAGGAAGCCTGGTGGGTGGGTAGGTAGGTAGCCTGGTGGGTGGGTAGGTAGGTAGCCTGGTGGGTGGGTAGGTAGCCTGGTGGGTAGGTAGGTAGCCGGGTGGGTAGGTAGGAAGCCTGGTGGGTGGGTAGGTAGCCTGGTGGGTGGGTAGGTAGGTAGCCTGGTGGGTGGGTAGGTAACCTGGTGGGTGGGTTGGTAACTAGCCCGGTAGGTAGCCGGGTGGGTGGTTAGGTAGATAGCCAGGTGGGTGGTTAGGTAGATAGCCGGGTGGGTGGTTAGGTAGGTAGCCGGGTAGCCGGGTGGGTGGGTAGGTAGCCTGGTGGGTTGGTAACTAGCCCGGTAGGTAGCCGGGTGGGTGGTTAGGTAGGTAGCCGGGTAGGTAGGTAGGTAGCCGGGTGGGTAGGTAGCCGGGTGGGTAGGTAGCCGGGTGGGTGGTTAGGTAGTTGGGTGGGTGGTTAGGTAGGAAGCCTGGTGGGTGGGTAGGTAGCCGGGTGGGTAGGTAGCCGGGTGGGTGGTTAGGTAGTTGGGTGGGTGGTTAGGTAGGAAGCCTGGTGGGTGGGTAGGTAGCCGGGTGGGTAGGTAGGTAGGAAGCCTGGTGGGTGGTTAGGTAGTCGGGTGGGTAGGTAGGAAGCCTGGTGGGTGGGTAGGTAGGTAGCCGGGTGGGTAGGTGGTTAGGTAGCCGGGTGGGTAGCTATCCGGGTGGGGGGCCCGACTCCTATCCTCCCTCCCTCCCTTCCTTCCTCACCTCGGGGGGCCCCCTCCCGATATGCGCGGCGGGAGAGCGAGCGGCAAATGCAGGAAGTCTTCAGGGCTCTCCAGGCATCCGCTAGAGGCCCAGCCGCTGAGTCTCCAATATGTCTCCAACTGGAGACATATTGGAGACCAAGCGGCTGGGCCTCTAGCGGATGCCTGGAGAGCCCTTCCTGCATTTGCCGCTCGCTCGCTCTCCCGCCGCGCATATCGGGAGGGGGCCCCCCGAGGTGAGGGAGGGAGGGAGGATAGGAGTCGGGGGGCCCCCGGGAATAAAATAATTAAAAAAAAAAAAATATTAAAAAAAAATACTTAATGCCATGAGCCCCTGAAGAAAACGGAACTTCAGGGGCCCTCGTGCGGCGGCACGGCCTGCACGGCCGTATGTCCGCCCCTGTATACTGTATATTGATGGCTGTTCTTTCCACACAGAAGGAGCTGAAAAGATGCTGATTGCAGGTATTAGAATCATATGGAATAATATATTCCCAGAGTTATCCGCGGGATACAAGATTGGTCCCAAAAGTAGCCAGTTTGCTAAGCCTCCCGCTGTGTACATAGCTATACAAATGGCTATTGAACATGATCGTAAAGAATTTGTTTTAATTACAGATTCTAATTATGTTCGGAACAGCTTTGTGGAGTATTTTCCCAGATGGAAAAGAACTAATATGATGAGAAGTAACAAGAAACCATTCAAACATGGTAAGTTGTTTTGTAAGATCGATGAATTGGTTACTACCCACGGTCTCACCATCTATTGGAAGAATGTAAGGAGTCATTCAAAGCATCCAGGTGCAGATAAAGATGGGAACGATCTAGGTAATTCCCTCACCAAGAAAGCAGCCATTGATGGAGAGATTTTGGACATCAATGACCTCATGGGAACTATCCAAGTGGATGTAACAATAAGGGGGCAGGCCCAAAAGGAGTCTAAACCTAATATGGTAATGTGGAGCCAATTATGCGCTAGTGAGGATCTCATTGTGAGCCAAAAGGGGATCTGATTATTGGTTTGTTTTACAAACATATTCAAGATCCACAGGATCATCCTTTAACCATGGAAGAATATAACCTAGAATTGTATGATTCATCATAGTTATTAATAAGTATGTTCTAATTTAAATCTTATGCATATACAATTTATCATATAGCTATAAATAGCCCAGATGTTTACTAAGTCCAAAGTGTAGGACAGCTCAGAAGTAAGAATGTGAGAGAGTTAAAGGACACCCATGTGACATGATGAGATAGACATGTGTATGTACAGTGCCTAGCACACAAATAACTATGCTGTGTTCCTCTTTTTTCTTTCTCTGCCTGAAAGAGTTAAATATCAGGTATGTAAGTGGCTGACTCAGTCCTGACAGGAAGTGACTACAGTGTGACCCTCACTGATAAGAAATTCCAACTATAAAATACTTTCCTAGCAGAAAATGACTTCTGAGAGCAAGAAAGAGACAAAAAGGGGAATTACTTATCAGTGAGGGTCACACTGTAGTCACTTCCTGTCTGAGTCAGGACTGGGTCAGCCACTTACATACCTGATATTTAACTCTTACAGGCAGGGAAAGAAAAAAAGGAACACAGCATAGTTATTTGTGTGCTAGGCACTGTACATACACATGTCTATCTCATCATGTCAAATGTCACTTTGTGTATCCTTTAAGAATGTGAGAGATAAGATCATGTGTGAATATTTTCATTATTAGAAATCACCATACATAGTGTATATTATATGTAGTGATAGAATAAATATTATCTCATATTTTTATATAATTAGATAAGATCATATATGAAACATAACCTTAATACTAAAGATGCCTACAGAACAGGGTCTGTATGTGCTAAAGTAATGTTTAACTCCTATTGCTGTTTGCTGGTCAGACTAGCTGAGTCTGCCAGAAGTGACTAGTTTTAGTCAGTCATGAATGGTTGTGTATGCAGAAGCCTGTTTTTTTTTATATATACTGAAAGGATTAAAGGGACACTTAAGTCAGAAATAAAAAAAAATCAGTTTTACTTACCAGCCCCCTGCAGCCATCCCGTGCCCTCACAGAGCCTCCAGTCCCCCACCACCAGCTAGTTTAATATTTTGCTGACAGGCCCTGACAGGGAGTCGGTGGACTTTATGTGCCTGCACAGGCCTGGCCACGCATATCCTTCTTTATGTTCCCATCCTCAATAACGTCCTGCACAGGCGCAGGACCAGGGCCGGATTTGTACTTTTTACCGCCCAAGGCCCATTACCTCCAGCCGCCCCATGACAACAACGTGGTTAGGATAGGGTTATCGTGCATTGAAAAGGGGGGAGATTAGAAATACTAATAGATCAGGTTATTAGGTTTAGGTACGTACAAAAAAAAAAAAAAAGAGCTTAGGAAAGATTAAAAGCTAGGCCTTTTGGCAAAGTAGGTTTAGGCTAGGAATTTGAGAATAGCATTATGGGAAAAGGGTTAAAATTAAGTATCAGGTTAGAGTAAAGCTGGCCATACAATTATAGATTTCTACCCAATGTTCCAAAGCGATCGGCTCCTTTCTGAAAGGAATCAGTTCAGAAGGAATTGATTCCTACCACACACAGCACATTCATTTTTAATAGATTCCAGCAGGGAATCTGTTGAAAACTGATCGAACTGCAACGCTTCACTGTTTGATATAATGCAATGCTATGGCCTATCAATCATCTGCCATTCCTGCTCCACTCCCAATTGACCCAGGCGTCCAGTTTGATCGATGCTTTAGATCAATTTCAAATATAAAAGAACTGATTTCCATTTGATTTGATCAGAGTGAACGAATCTGCAGGGAATCAAATTAGAAGTTCAATGTGTGTGTATGGGGACCTTTGCTGATCACAATACTAAGGTGATTAAAGGACTACTATCGCGAAAAAAGTAGGCAGTTACAATCTCACAGAACTGACAGGTTTTGGGCCAGTCCATCTCCTCATGGGGGATTCTCAGGGTTTTCAACAGCATTTCCTGAACAGCAGTTTAACTGCCAAAATAGTAAGATGCCAGCCAGCCTCCCTACGCACTTTCTAACTGACAAAATGGTGTGCAAGTGAGTAGGGAGGCTGGCTGGCATCTTACTATTTTGGCAGTTACACTGATGTTCAGGAAATGCTGTTGAAAACCCTGATAATCCCCCATGAGGAGATGGACTGGCCCAAAAACTGTCAGTTCTGTCAGATTGTAACTGCCTACTTTTTTCACGATAGTGGTCCTTTAAAGTGCTGCAGAAGATGTTAGCACTATATAAATACATAATATTAATAATAATAATGTAGGACATTAGACTATGACTATGGTAGGGATTAGAGTGTGAGCTCCTCTGAGGGCAGTCAGTGACATGACCATTTACTCTGTAATGTGCTGCAGAAGATGTCAGTGCTATATAAATACATAATAATAATAATAATAATATGGTAGGACATTAGACTATGACTATGTGCCCTGTAAAGTGCTGCAGGAGATGGCAGTGTTCTATAAATACATAATAATAATATAGTAGGACATTAGACTATGACTATGGTAGGATTAGAGTGTGAGCTCCTCTGAGGACAGTCAGTGACATGACTATGTACTCTGTAATGTGCTGCAGAAGATGTCAGTGCTATATAAATACATAATACTAATATGGCAGGACATTAGACTATGACTATGGTAGGATTAGATTGTGAGCTCCTCTGAGGACAGTCAGTGACATGACTATGTACTCTGTAATGTGCTGCAGAAGATGTCAGTGCTATATAAATACATAATAATAATATGGTAGGACATTAGACTATGACTATGGTAGGATTAGAGTGTGAGCTCCTCTGAGGACAGTCAGTGACATGACTATGTACTCTGTAAAGTGCTGCATGAGATGTTAGCACTATATAAATAAATAATAATAATAATGTAGGACATTAGACTATGACTGTGGTAGGATTAGATGTATGCCACTCCCCCACCTGCTGTGTGACATCACTCACATGCCACTCTGTTGTCCCTCTGCCCCCCTGCATGACAACAGAATGCCTTGTCAGTTACACAGCTGACACACATCTGTGCAGGGGGATTGGGTGTTGCTATCGGGGACAGGTGACATCAGTCGCAGGTGTGTATGCACCTAACAACAACCCATAAGTACTAAGAGCAGTGAAAACTAATCAGGCTGGATTAATTAGATAAAAACAAGTGTAATAAATTTGTAAGTGCTTTTATCCATATAAAGTAGCTGCAGGGAGAAAGTGCTGGTGCTCAAACATAGATACAATTAGGTTGATTCATGACATGTTAATGCGCTAAGCTGCATGGGTTACACCGATGAGCGCACGCTATCAGCGTAGCGAGCACTCCTGTCCTGGCTTTGCGTGCTCCTTTGAAGTACAGTGTGATGGTATGTAGCACAACTGATACTTTACTAGTGCAGCCGCTGCTACATTGCTGATAGTGTGCGCTCACCGGCATTAACATTTCATGAATCAACCTCAATATCCTTTAAAAAAACAGAGTGAGCCACTGATCTCAGAAGGCTAAAGGTGGCCATACACTGGTCGATTTGCCATCAGATTCGACCAACAGATAGATCCCTCTCTGGGAGGAGATCGTATGGCTGCCTTTACTGCAAACAGATTGTGAACCGATTTCAGCATGAAACCGATCACAATCTGGGAAGTTGCCGCTGCCGCTAGAGGGCGCAGTACTGTTTAAACTTCCTGCCGGGACAGGAAGTTCAAGGAGGCTGCAGCCCTGGAGCCCGAAGTGGAGAAGAAGACAGCGGAGACCGGGTGAGTCGCGCCCGCCGAAAACAGGTAATGTATCTCCGCTGTATTGCGTTGGGCATTCGAACGCTGCTATCGACGCACTCCTGACCCGCTGGCGATCGAGCGAAATCTTCCGCGCGGACGGATCGACGGGAACAATCGATTTCGGACGGAAATCGATCATTCTGTCAGCGCTTGCGCAACGATTTCACAGCAGATTCGATCACAGTGATCAAATCTGCTGTATATCGGCGGGAAAAATCGTTAGGTGTATGGGCCCCTTAAAAGTGCAATAAGAAAACAAACAACCTAGGAAATAAACCCAGGTGTGAAGTGTGAATAGCTGTGCTAGGGCATGCAAAGACAAATGACTGTGGGAGGAGAAGGGAAACAATTCTACCTGATTAAAGGAATGACAGGGCTGCATGGAGAGAAGAGATTTAAGCCAGGCTACAGGAGAACCAAGGAGAGCACCAGGCAGTCCTGTTTGTAGCAGCATTGGGAGTCACAGGCTCCCGGGAAGGAGGGGGAGGGGGGAGAGAGAGGGATACCAGCTGGTCACTCATTGCACAGGATCAGGCAGGCACAGCGTGATTCTAGTCTGCAAAATGCTTGCTGTTCTGCAGACACTTCTCCTCTCTCCCCTCCCTCTCACAGCGCTGCCATCACGCACAGAATACCTGTATGCTGTGCTGCTGCTGAGAGTAGCCGGCTAGCCCCCCTTCTTCTTGAATTTGAATCTCGCGTTTGGCTTCTCTCTGCTCAGCCCCTCCTCCCTCAGTGTCAGAGCGGAGAGGAAAGGAGGGGAGGGGCGCTTTCCTCCCAGGAGAATGCAGATCATAGGAGAGACTGGGGACAGGACAGCGCGGCAGCAGACAGCTGATCGACTCTGCTACTGAACAGTCAGTGTGCGACAGCCGCCCCAGCTCTCCTGCCGGCAGGTTTCCGCCCTAGGAACCGGCCTAGGTGGCCTGTGCGGAAATCCGGCCCTGCGCAGGACGCTATTGCGGACGGGAACATGAAGAAAAATGTGCATGGCCAGGCCTGTCGGGTCTGTCAGCGAATACAAAACTAGCTGGCGGCAGGAGACCGGAGGCTCCGTGAGTGACTGCAAGAACACCAGACGCCTGGAGGGGGCTAGTACAAGCCCCAGGAAAGTAAAACTGAATTTTTTATTCCTGGCTTAAGTGTCCCTTTAAGTATTGTTCTCCCAACAAAGGCGAGTGTACATTGGATTAGCAAAGTCAAGAAGTGTACTTTTTGCTTCGTAATACCTCCAGAATATGAAAACTAAGGCGATGGTGCCACCTGCTGGGGAATACTACAGATCCAGAAATAAAAAATAATAATAATAAGAGGAGTACCGGTATTCAAATCACCTAAGTTATATTATTAACCTGATGAACACACCTATCAATTCCAGATTAGTTAGAGGTTAATCCCTGGGGGTTAAAGTTTTAGATAGAGAAGAGGGATACATTAAGGGTACACCGGACACTAGGGACTCATCACAATCTAGAGAAAAAGAAGAATCATCCCAATCTGAAGGACAGGCACACCCTTCACAAAATTCGCACACCTAGAAACACCAAAGAGAGAGGGAGATCAGAGTCATACCATTGGCCCGACAGGATCCCCAATTCCATTCATTGGTAATTATAAACACATTTCCATTATATTAATACCAGTTAAATTATTGATTTGGAAATAAAAGATTTGGTTGCAAACTGGAAACACCGATTTTTACATTGGGTTTATAATAATCACAAATTTGTATAGTAGGTGTAACGATTGGTGTCAGCAACACAGATTTTTCTGATTATTGGTGATCTGCAGTATCACCAATAATACAGATGCTATACCTGATTATGTGGTGATCTGCAGAATCACCAATAATACTAGTATAGCTAGACACAGGACACCCAATGTGATATAGTGTTTTGTGCAACAGTAATTGGAGAGATTATCTTCCGAGAAGCGGGAGATACAAACACTTCTGCAGCCTGGGATTCCCTGAGGGGCAGGGAATCAGGCTGTACTGCAGCCAGTGGATACCTGAGGAGCAGGAATCACTGTCTGGAGTAATATTGATGATGATTGGTCTGCAGCTAGGGATTCCCTGAGGAGCAGGGAATCAGACTGTACTGCAGCCAAGGATTCTCTGAGAGGCAGGGAATCAGACTGTACTGCAGCCAGTGGACCTTGGATAGGTAGAGACCCACTGACTGTGCTGCACGATGGTCTCCAGTGGAGCTGGTGACCATAGGCTTGATATAGCAGCTAATGACCACCTGAAGAGCAGGCGTCACAGGTATACAGTAAGGCTGATCACCCAGGGGCTAGGTGACAGCCAGAAAGGTCAGACAAGCCAGGTCGGCAACAAACGGACAGACAAAGTACAGAATCTGAAGACTGATGCAGTATCCAGGTACAGGCAATGTTGGCAACAGGTAATCAGATGGGCGGAAGTACCGAATCAGGGGACAGAAGAGTGGTCTGGAAAGCCAAAGGTCATAACAGGTAACAGAAATCTCTCTCAATCCTAGTCTTCGGTGTGAGGTCCTTGGTCTCAACACCTGGGATCTAGTCTAACAGATGATAGTAACAATATAGCAATCTCCTAGTCTTAGGTGTGAGGTCCTTGGTCTCAACACCTGGGAACTAGTCTAACACATAAACAGTAGCAAGCAATAGTACTTTAAAGCTATCAATGGAATCTGACTCAGTGTGAATTCCTAGCTCCGGCTGGTTCTAACACACTGTGGGATCTGACTCAGGTCTGAGCGCTCACACGTAGATGTTCGCAACAGCAGACAACTTGCAAGTGACAACCGAGACCTATATATACTAAAAACGCTCCACAGCGCCGCCCCAGTCACTCAGCCAATCCGGGGCATAGCTGGAGTCAGCTGATTGGCATGATCAGCTGACTCCCCTTCTAGCAGCATAAAGATCCTGTCGCCTGGCGCGCGCGCACGCGTAGTTCTCCATCTGTGTGCACTAGAAGGACCAGGCAAGGCAGCACCACGCTGGCTGGGACGTGGAGATAGCCGCCATGCCACTCTCCCATGCGGCGGCATCTCCGCGATTCAGTACAGTACCCCCCCCCCCCCCTGAGGAGTGGACCCCGGGCACTTCCTACCCGGTTTCTCAGGGTGTGAGTCATGAAACTTTTTTCAATTCCTCAGCATGCATGCGACAATCCAGCACCCAAGTTCTCTTCTCCAGACCATACCCCTTCCAGTGGACCAGATACTGCACAGAATTTTGCACCAATCGAGAATCCAAAATCTTCTCGAGCTCATACTCGGGTTGGTCGTTAACCATCACAAGGGGGGGGGGGAGGAATCCACGTGCACTGCAGGCTTCAACAGAGACACATGGAATGATCTCGCACCTTTCATGCTAGCTGGGAGATCAATCGCATACGTGACGTCATTAATCCTTCTGGACACCAGGTATGGTCCTACAAATCTGGGTCCCAATTTAGGTGATGGTTGCTTTAAAGCCAAATGCCACGTGGATACCCACACCATGTCCCCTGGGGAAAACCTCCACTCTACAGACCGCCTCTTATCCGCCTGTTTCTTCTGAGCCTGGAAGGCTTTCCCCAGATTCTTCTTAACCATTCCCCAAATCTCCCTCAATGCCCTTTGCCAATCCTCCAGGGCCGGAAATGGGGTAGATGACACAGGTAATGGGGCAAACTTGGGAGATCTTCCTGAGACTACCTGAAACAGGGAGAATCCTGAAGAGGAACTCTTCAGATTGTTATGTGCAAATTCTGCAAATGGCAAAAACGTTACCCAGTCAGACTGTGTATCTGCCACATAACATCTGAGAAACTGCTCAAGTGACTGGTTTATTCTCTCGGTCTGGCCATTGGTCTGTGGGTGGTAGCCTGATGAAAATGAAAGGTCCATCTCCAGCTGATGGCAAAAGGCCCTCCAAAATTTTGACACGAACTGGACTCCCCGATCTGACACTACATTCTCCGGAATGCCATGCAGTCGGAAAATGTGCTGGATGAAGAGATCAGCCAACTCCTGGGCCGAGGGGAGTCCTTTCAGAGGGACAAAATGAGCCATGTTACTGAATCTATCTACTACCACCCAAATGACCGTCTTGCCCTCAGACTTGGGGAGTTCTCCCACAAAGTACATCGACAGATGGGTCCAGGGTTCACTGGGCACTGGTAGGGGTTGTAGTGTACCCACTGGTGCCTGACGAGAGGGCTTACTCCTGGCACAAACTGAGCACTCTCTTACAAACTCCTTACAATCAGTTGCTAGCGTAGGCCACCAAGCGCATCTGGCCAGCAAATCCTAAGTTCTGGCAGCCCCAGGATGCCTCGCATTTTTATGGGAATGGAACAATTGCAGGAGTTGTAGGCGGAAGGGTAGTGGTACAAACATGACTCCCTCAGGCTTCCCTTCTGGAACATCCTGCTGATAGGGGCCCAGAGTAGCCGTCCAATCCCTCCAAGTCTCAGTAGCTGCCAAGACTACTTTCTGAGGTAGGATGGTTTCTGGGGTTGAGGGCTGCCTCGCCGGCAGGCTCGAAACACCTAGATAGGGCGTCAGCTTTGACGTTCTTACTCCCTGGGGTGTACGTTATGACAAATCTGAATCTTAAAAAAGAACAAAGACCAACGGGCCTGTCGAGGACTGAGTCTTTTGGCCCCTTCTATGTACTCCAAGTTTTTATGATCCGTATAGACTGTGATAGTATGCTCTGTCCCTTCTAGCCAATGTCGCCATTCTTCGAAGGCTAATTTAATGGCCAAAAGTTCTCGATTGCCAATATCGTAGTTCTTCTCAGCAGGAGAGAACCTACGGGAAAAGTAAGCACCGGGGTGAAGTTTGCCCTGCAGACCAGAGAGTTGAGACAGTACAGCCCCAACCCCGACCTCTGAGGCATCGACCTCTACAATGAAGGGGAAGGTGACATCCACATGTCTCAAAATGGGAGCAGAACAGAACAGTTTTTTTAATGTGGAGAAGGCAGAATGTGCCTCTGCTGACCAGTGGTATGTGTCAGCCCCTTTCTTGGTAAGACTGGTGAGGGGTGACACTACCGAAGTGAAACCCTTGATGAATCTCCTGTAGTAATTGGCAAAGCCCAAAAATCTTTGGAGTGCCTTCAAACCCACAGGTTGTGGCCACTCCAAAACAGCCGAGACTTTTTCTGGATCCATGGAGAGACTGGATGTGGAGATAATATAACCCAGAAAAGGAACAGAAGTGACCTCGAAGAGGCACTTCTCTAACTTGGCATACAGTGAATTTTGTCTTCATTTCCTCAAAACGTACTTGACATGTTTACGATGTTCTGTCAGATTAGGAGAAAAAATCAGTATGTCGTCTAGATACACTAGCATGAATTTCCCCAGTGCCTAACTGAAAACCTCATTGATCAACTACTGGAAGACGGCAGGGGCGTTACACAACCCGAAGGGCATCACCAGATACTTGTAGTGCCCGTCGGGTGTGTTGAACGCCATCTTCCATTCGTCACCATCTCTAATCCGTACCAGGTTGTATGCACCTCGTAAATCCAGTTTAGAAAAAATACTGGCATTGGTCACCTGAGCGAATAAATCGTCAATCAAAGGCAAAGGGTAACGATTTTTTACTGTAATCTTATTTAAACCTCGGTAGTCAATGCAGGGTCGGAGGCCTCCATCCTTTTTCTATACGAAAAAGAATCCTGCCCCAGCTGTTGAGCGAGAAGGGCAGATGAAGCCTTTAGCCAAATTCTCTTTGATGTAATCCTGCATTGCCACCTTCCACCTTCTCAGGTCCTGATAGATTATAAAGGTGACCCCTAGGAGGCATACAACCAGATCTTAAATCGATGGGACAATCGAAGTTACAGTGAGGCGGTAGTTTGTCTGCAGACTTGGGACAGAACACATCAGCGAATTCCGCATACTGTACTGGCACACCTTTAACCTGAATCTTGGTAGCGCAAACAGCAACTTTCTCTAAACAATGATGATGACAATGGGCTGACCAGCTCTTTAGCTGACCTGAAGCCCAGTCAATCTGAGGAGAGTGAAGTTATAACCAAGGCATACCAAGAATAATGGTAGAGGTTGCCATCTGCAGGACCAAGAACTGTAAACTCTCTTTATGTAACACCCCTACATTACACACCGACAATGGGGTCTGAGAAAGAGGTTGTCTACTCTGTAATGGAGAGTCATCAACTGCAGTAACCAGAATCTGTCGGTCTAATGGAAGTAAAGGAATTCCCAATTTCTTAGCAAAGTCATAATCTATGAAATTAGCTGCAGAGCCGGAGTCTACAAAGGCTTCTGTGGGGACAGTCTGACCCTCCCACGTGATGGAACAGGGAAGGAGCAGACGATTATTGATTAGAGGTAGAGACTGCTCACCTAGGGTATTACCTCTGACTACACCTAGGCGGCAGCGTTTCCCGACTTCTTAGGACAATTCTGAACCCTGTGACCCTCCTCAGCACAGTATAAACAGAGTTTTTCCGATTTCTTGCGATTCTTTTCCACTTGCGTCAATCTAGAGTGTCCGATTTGCATCGGCTCTGGCGGGGGTGACGAGGGTGGAGAGGAGGCGTAGGAGACATATCTTACAGCATTTCTACCCCGGGACTGTCTTTGATAGCGTAAGCGGCGATCTACCCGTACAGCTAAAGCGATTGCCTTGTCAATGGATTTAGGCTCAGGATGTCCCAACATCAATTCGGAAACTGCATCAGATAAACCTGACAAAACACAGTCTAATAGTGCATATGTTCCCCACCTAGCTGATACAGCCCACTTCCTGAACTCTGCCACATAAACCTCTACCGGATCTCAAACCTGGAGCAGGGTCTTTAGCTTCCGTTCAGCGGTGGACGCAATATCCGGATCATCATATATAATGGCCATGGCTTTAAAAAATTCCTGAACCGATGTCAGAGCCTCGTGCTCTGCATGAAGACTATATGCCCATGTCTGTGAATCCCCTGACAAAAGGGTCTTTATAAACGTAACTCTCTGAGACTCAGTTCCCGAAAGGGTAGGCCTCAACTCAAAATATGATAGCACTCGATTTCTGAAATTCTGAAAGTCAGATCTATGTCCAGAAAACTTTTCAGGTACAGACATGCGAAGGTCTGTAACTGGAGGCGATCGCACTGTATTCACAGCCGTTTGGAGAACCTGTATTGACCCAGACAAAGCTGTGATTTGAGTCTGCTGGCCATCAAGCACCCTGATGAGATTATCCACCGAAGTGGCTAAACTGTCAACTCGGCTATGTAGTGCGTCCATTTTGTTTTGGTCTGCTGTTCTGTAACGATTGGTGTCAGCAACACAGATTTTTCTGATTATTGGTGATCTGCAGTATCACCAATAATACAGATGCTATACCTGATTATGTGGTGATCTGCAGAATCACCAATAATACTAGTATAGCTAGACACAGGACACCCAATGTGATATAGTGTTTTGTGTAACAGTACTGAAAAAAGGGGGGGAAGGTCCGCACGTTGTCCTAAACGAAGTCCTTTATTGTGGACGTATCCAAAAAATCAGCACACACTATCACGCATCTCCAGCAGACATGTTTCAGACCTACTGGTCCTTAATCATAGCTGAAGTAAGAGTGACACAGAAAGATCATATATACCCTCCTCCTGTGGAGGGGGCGGCCCTGTCAACCAGGGATACACCCTCAAACTCCACAAGAAAGAGGGGATATTAACAATAATATGCATGATAAAACAATAAAATCAACTAAATAGTAAAAAAGAGGGGGGAAAGAAGCGGGCTCAAGTGCAGGATTAGGTGATTAAGGCTAAATCCCACCGAGAATTCAAACCGCTAGGGAGCCTCGTACCCAGCCTATAAATCCATAAAGCCTCACGGCTTTTTAGCCGTTTGGTTATATCACCACCCCTTACACCTTGAGATATCCTCTCTAGGCCATGGTAAGAGAAGGAGGACATGTCACCATGATGAACTTGGCGAAAATGTTTCGCCACATTCAAGACGTTCGTACTCAACCAGCCCGGACCGCAGTAATGCTCCCCTATTCTGGCACGTAAAGATCTAGTGGTGCACCCTACATATTGCAGGGCGCACTGACTACAATTGACCAAATATATGACATATCGAGTGCCACAATTTACAAACTGTTTGATGGGGAACCTGCGACCGTTCCCTGCGGAAATGGCTTCCCGAGTTCGAGTATGGACACTACAGTAGTGACATATTCTCACACCACATCTGTATGAGCCTGTCGTGTTGAGCCAAGTTGGATTCCGAGACCCCGAGTTGAACACACTTGGGGACAGTGATTGAGCCAAAGTGGGAGCACGTCTACATGCAAAACGTACCCCCCGCCGTATAATATCGCGTAAATCCTCATTCCCCTCTAAAATCGGGAGGTATTTCTTGAGGACTGAAACGATCTTGTTATACTCAACACTGTAGGTTGTCACAAAAGTGGGTCTGGGACACTTATCCCCACTCCGGTCTGTGTTCTCCAAAAGTTGGTTCCTATCCCTAGAAAGCGCCCGCACGTTGCCCCTCCTGATCATCCATTCGGTATAGCCCCTTTCACGTAGTCTAACTTCCACCTTCTCAAACTCCTCGCCAAGCCAAGCTGCCTCCGAACAATTACAGCAGATCACTGTCTGGAGTAATATTAATGATGATTAGTCTGCAGCTAGGGATTACCTGAGGAGCAGGGAATCAGACTGTACTGCAGCCAAGGATTCTCTGAGAGGCAGGGAATCAGACTGTACTGCAGCCAGTGGACCTTGGATAGGTAGAGACCCACTGACTGTGCTGCACGATGGTCTCCAGTGGAGCTGGTGACCATAGGCCTGATATAGCAGCTAATGACCACCTGAAGAGCAGGCGTCACAGGTATACAGTAAGGCTGATCACCCAGGGGCTAGGTGACAGCCAGAAAGGTCAGACAAGCCAGACAAGTCGGCAACAAACGGACAGACAAAGTACAGAAGCGGAAGACTGATTCGGTATCCAGGTACAGGCAATGTTGGCAACAGGTAATCAGATGGGCGGAAGTACCGAATCAGGGGACAGGAGAGTAGTCTGGAAAGCCAAAGGTCATAACAGGTAACAGAAATCTCTCTCAATCCTAGTCTTAGGTGTGAGGTCCTTGGTCTCAACACCTGGGATCTAGTCTAACAGATGATAGTAACAATATAGCAATCTCCTAGTCTTAGGTGTGAGGTCCTTGGTCTCAACACCTGGGAACTAGTCTAACACATAAACAGTAGCAAGCAATAGTACTTTAAAGCTATCAATGGAATCTGACTCAGTGTGAATTCCCAGCTCCGGCTGGTTCTAACACACTGTGGGATCTGACTCAGGTCTGAGCGCTCACACGTAGATGTTCGCAACAGCAGACAACTTGCAAGTGACAAG
This sequence comes from Hyperolius riggenbachi, assembly GCF_040937935.1. Taxonomy (NCBI): domain Eukaryota; kingdom Metazoa; phylum Chordata; class Amphibia; order Anura; family Hyperoliidae; genus Hyperolius; species Hyperolius riggenbachi. The sequence goes on from NC_090654.1 coordinate 151,683,425, forward strand.
CAAGTCCTATTTATACTAAAAGCGCTCCACAGCGCCGCCCCAGTCACTCAGCCAATCCAGAGCATAGCTGGAGTCAGCTGATCGGCATGATCAGCTGACTCCCCTTCTAGCAGCATAAAGGTCCTGTCGCCTGGCGCGCGCGCGTGCATTGTTCTCCATCTGTGTGCACTAGAAGGACCAGGCAAGGCAGCACCACGCTGCTGCTGCTGCGCAGCAGCCACCGGCTGGGACGCGGAGATAGCCGCCATGCCGCTCTCCCATGCGGCGGCATCTCCGCTATTCATTACAGTAGGGAGACCAGATTGTCTCAAATTTCTGTAGCTTATCATCCTGTATAGCTGTGATTCTGTCAAAGAATAGTGCATGGCTGATCCTGATCCTAAGCTGGTCTATGTCAATTGAGCTTTTTTTTTTTTTAACAGGAAACTGCAATTATTGGCTTGTAGCCATGAGAATATGCATAAGCAGTTTACCTTGTTTGTTAGATAATTACTGTGGTTAAAATCCCAGAAGCGCAAGATAAGGACTTTTGGGGACGTGTGCATAGACATTGGTATATAAATCTGATATAACCTATGTCAGAACTTAAGTAGCGAAATGCTTCTGCTCTTGACATGTTTTTAAGTTCAGTGAAGTAATATCAAGGTCTCATCCCTGTGTCAGATAGCATCAAATCGTAGCATACCGTTAGGCCCACTTCTACCCACTATTTAAGGGCTGCAAATAAGCATAATTTGTGGTGTCTATCCTCTAATGCCAATCTTGTTACATCACTGCATGAACACACCATTTGAACAAAAGCCTCAATTACAATAACAAACAGGATTGCATAGAGCAAACAGCTGTATCTCGAAATATCCAGGGGCTGAATTCTTTATCCTGAATAAAGACTTATGGCCACTTGTAGAGAACTCCAACCCAAATCAAAAATGAACCCAAAGGCCCAATAACCTGAACAGGTAGTTAAATAACAGGGTGTTGAAATTTTTTTGTATACTAAGATTTAATAGCATAAAGGGAGTTGATGTATCATGAGTAGAAATGGCCTGAACTGTTCCCCAGTGGACATTTCCCAGTGAACGTGTGGTCACGTTAGCAAGCGAATACATGGCGTGTTTGACCCGCCCCTTACATCATCATGGAGCCAAACTTTGACCCCTCACCCCAGAGTCAGCAGGCACATGGCAGCCAATCAGCTATCCTTCCTTCCTGGACCACCTCCCCCCTATAAAAATGCCAGAACAGCAGCCATTTTACACTCTGTGTGCTGTGTGAATGAGTGTGAGGAGAGATCTGTGCTGCTGACAGTCTGACAGACAGGGATAGCATTAGTTAAGACTCTGTTCTGTGAGTTCAATGCAGTATATTTCTGCCTTTTACCACAGTGTCCTGATCAACCACCAGTAGCCCTTAAGGGCTGGTTTACTGTTTTTCTTGCTATTGTTATATTGCAGTTCTTTGTGTCCACTGTCCAGTGCACATTAGCTGTTGGACACAGGTGTGCACAGTGCTCTTAGTGCTACTGTACCTTGCATATTAGCCTTCATAAGGGCTGGTTCATTGTTTTATATTGCTGTTCTCTGTGTCCAGTGCACACGTTAGCCATTGGAGACCGGTCTGCTGGTCCTAGTAGTGCACCGTCTAGATAACCCAATAATCCTTCACCTCCACTACTGGCATAATCTAGTATTCACTACTGCCCCCTGTATAAGGCCTCACAGGCAGGGCCTGTATTGTGAAGTGACTGTTGCAGATAGTAAAAACCCATCTGTCAGCTGACCTGCATGAAGTGACATTCAGTTTCCCCAAAAAATAAAAACAGCTGAGTGTCCAGAACCACTATTGGCATCTAGTATCTAATACTGCCTCCTGTGTAAGGCCGCACAGACAGGGCCTATATTGTGAAGCCATTGTTGCAGATAGTATAAACCCATCTGTCACCTGACCTGCATGAAGTTACATTCAGTTTCCCCCCCAAAAAGCTGAGTGTCCAGAACCACTACTGGCATCATCTAGTATCCACTACTGCCCCCTGTACAAGGCCTCACAGGCTGAGCCTATATTGTGTAGCGAGTGTTGCAGATATAACCCCATCTGTCACCTGACCTGCATGAAGTGCCTACCCACCTCTTACCACAGAGTAACTCTCTACTGAATATTTCACAGCTCCACCTAGTGTTTCCACCCCACCCTTTAGATTGTAAGCCTTTGGCAGGGTCCTCCTTTCCCTAGTGTAATCTACAGGATCATGTGCTCCTGTCCTATACTATACAGCCTGTACTTGTACTACTGGGCCTACCTAACCAGCCTATATCGCATGATCATGTATTTTGTACAATTTTCATGTATAACTTTGCTCTATGTTGTATAACCTTGTTATGTCTGTCATCCTTGTATATATTTATTGTCCAGCGCTGCGTAATATGTTGGCGCTTTATAAATACAATAAACAATAATAATAATGAAGTGACATTAAATTTCCCCAAAAAATAAGAACAGCTGAGTGTCCAGAACCACTACTGGAACCTAGTATCCACTACTGCCCCCTGTATAAGGCCGCACAGGCAGGGTCTATATTGTGAAGCGATTGTTGCAGATAGTATAAACCCGTCTGTCACCTGACCTGTGTGAAGTGACATTCAGTTTCCCAAAAAATAAAATAAAAATAGCTGTGTGTCCAGAACCATTATTGGCATCTACTATCTACTACTGCCCCATGTGTAAGGCCGCACAGGCAGGGCCTATATTGTGAAGTGATTGTTGCAGATAGTATAATCTCATCTGTCACCTGACCTGCGTGAAGTGAGTCAGTTTCCTAAAAAATTAAAACAGTGTTAGTGTCCCAAACCACTATTGGCATCTAATATCCACTACTGCTCCCTGAATAAGGCCTAACAGGCAGGGCCTATATTGCAAAGCGATTGTTGCAGATAGTATAAACCTGTCTGTCACCTGACATGCTTGAAGTGACATTCAGTTTCCAAAAGAACAAAACAATCAAAAAACAAAACAGCTGAGTGTCCAGAACCACTACTGGCATCATCTAATATTCACTACTGCCCCCTGTATAAGGCCTCACAGGCAAAGCCTATATTGTGAAGTGATTGTTGCAGATAGTATTAACCTATTTGTCACCTGACATGCTTGAAGTTTCCAAAAAACAAAAAAACAGCTGAGTGTCCAGAACCACTACTGGCATCATCTAATATTCACTACTGCCCCTTGTATAAGGCCTCACAGGCAGGGCATAGATTGTGAAGCGATTGTTGCAGATAGTATAAACCTCTCACTGGACCTGCGTGAAGTGACATTCAGTCCCCCCCCCCTCCCAAAAAAACAGCTGAGTTTACAGAACCACTACTGGCATCTAGTATCCACTGCTACCCTGCATAAGGCCTCATTCGCAGGGCCTATATGTTGAAGTGTTTGTTGCACATAGTATAAACCTATCTGTCACCTGAGTGAAGTGACAATCAGTTCCCCACTGGCAGGGTATTTATTTTTGCTATTTAAATATTGTGTAATAAAAAAAATGACAGGCAGAGGCAGGCCACATCACAGGCCTCATAGGGGGTCATGCTGCTGTGATTTCCTGTGGCCCTAGAACAAAGCCCAGTGTTCAGAGGGCATGTACTCTGAACTCACAAAATGCTGATGACGTAGTTGACTAGCTTACACAGCACACCCCATCTTCTACCGCTTCTGCTCGAAACCTTGCCGCACCATCCTCAACCTTCTCTGATATGGGCAACCCATGACTTACCACTCGCCCCACCACTACCATTAGCACCACAGATGCATCACTTGAGTTGTCAATTATTTACACATCAGTTTGTAGAAATTAGTGATGCACAGGCATTATTGCCAGAGAAAGGAGATAATGATGTTACACCTGATATGTCTCAGTCAGGCGACATTACACAGATGGACGTAAGGTGTGATAATGATGCCCCCGTTGTTGCTGCCTTTTGTGAGTTGTCAGAAACAAATGAAGCAGCTGATGCTGACGATGTGCCGATGGATGTGATGTGTGTGCCCACAAGAAGAGATCAAGAGGAGGACAGCTCAGATGGGGAGACAGAGAGAGGGAGCAGAATACAAGTCCAAAGTAGGGAGAGCTCACAAGGATCTTGGGGGCAAAACATCATGTATTAGCACCTGGGGTCAGCCAGCCAACACGGCTGCCAACTTTTGCTGTTACCACCACCAGAATGCCATCATCACAGGCTCAGCAGTGTGGCATTTTTTTTAATGTGAATGCCTCTGACAACAGCGATGCCATTGTGAGAAGGCTAAATTCCACCTAGGTACAACTGCTTTGCGAAGGCACATGATCTCCCATCACAAACGACAATGGGATCAGCACGCAAACATAAGCAGCACACAAAGTCAAAGCCACCCTCCTCCTGGTCCAGCTTCTTTAGCGACGTCTACCCCTGCTCTCCTTGTCCCTTCTCAACCACCCTCCACTCCCCCTCTCACCTTCAACAGTTCCTGCTCATCTGCCATAGTCAAGTTTATGTGAGGGACATATTTGAACGTAAGAAACCAATGCCTCAGAGTCACCCCTTTTCCCGGCATTTGACAGCTGGCTTGCTGGAACTCTTGGCCTGCCAGCTTTTACCATACCAGCTGGTGGACTCAGGCATTTAAAAAATTTGTAGCAATTGGGACAACCGCAGTGGAAGGTACCCGGCAGAAACTTTTACTCCAAAAAGGTAATACCAAACCTGTACTGTGATGTGCAGAGCCAAGTCACCGCATCTCTGGCACACACTATTGGGACAGGGTCCATATGACCACTGATACCTGGTCTTCAAAGCACAGTCAGGGCAGGTATATCACCTACACTGCCCACTGGGTAAACCAGGTGACTGGTGAGAAGCATGCGTGACTCTACAGTGGAGTTGGTGTCACCGCCACAAATTGCATACAAGCCTGCCACCTCCTCTTCTCCTCCTCCATCCTCTTCGCTATCCTCCTCAACTGAGTCCTCCTCTTCTGCTGCTGCAGCCTCTTCATGATCGTCCTCGGCTCAATTCTCCCATGCTGCTGTGCCCTCCTCTACTACAAATGCCCACCCCCAGCTACCCAGAGCCTATTCCACATCTGTGTTGTCACGCTGTCTAGGGGATGACTTGCCTGAAATACGAGAGTCACACCGGACAAGTACTCTTGTCAGCCTTGATGTTACAGGTTAATCAGTGGCTGACCCCACACCAACTGGAGATTGGAAAAGTGGTGTATGACAATGGAAGAAATCTCTTGGCAGCACTGAAATTGGGCAAGTTAACATATGTGCCCCGCATGGCACGTGTTCTCAATCTTATTGTGTAATGCTTTGTCTCTTAAGTTGGCTGATGGTGTAATGGTTAAGGGCTCTGCCTCTGACACAGGAGACCTGGGTTCGAATCTCGGCTCTGCCTGTTCAGTAAGCCAGCACTAATTCAGTAGGAGACCTTTGGCAAGTCTCCCTTACACTGCTACTGCCAATAGAGTGTGCCCTAGTGGCTGCTGCTCTGCTCTGGCGCTTTGAGTCCGCAAGGAGAAAAGCGCAATATAAATGTTATTTGTCTTGTCTTGTCTTAAGTATCCAGGATTTCAGGATGTCCTCAGGGGTGTGCCCATTTCAGATGATCATACACGGCCACGGCGCGCCTTGCTGAGATTCAGCTGTGAAACAACATGCCAGTGAGGCGCTTAAATTGCAACAGCCAGACTCACTGGGATTCCACACGATATTTGAACGCCTTCTCCAACAAGAACAAGTCATCAATGAATATCTGTATGATCTGGGAGCTAGGACAGGCTCTGCGAAGCTGCGGATTTTTTTGCCGCATTACTGGGTGCCCATGCAGGATGCCTGCAGGTTCATGAATCCTTATGAGGAGGTAACAAACCTGGTCAGTTGCACCAAAGGCACCATCAGCGACCTCATAGCATATGCTTTCTTCCTGGAGCGTGCCCTTCAAAGAGTGCTTGATCAGGCCATAGATCAGCGTGACCAGGAAAAGGAAGAGTTGTGGTCGCCATCACCACCAGAAACGGCCTCGTTGTTACCTGCTGTACCTGCAGAGAAAGGAGTCTGAAGAGGAGTCAGAGGAAGAAAGTGGCTTTGTGGAGGTGGAAGACCAACTGGAGCTCTCGTCCCAGGGAGCTTGTTGTCATCTTTCGGGGACCCTTGGCATTGTACTTGGCTGGGGGGCGGGAGACCTTTGATGACATCAGTGAGGATGAGGAACGGGAGATGGCTGCATCCAACCTTGTCAAAATTAGGTCTTTCATGCTGTCCTGAAGGACAAGGCTAAAGGAGAAGGACCTGTATTGGGTGACCACACTACTAGACCCTCCGTATAAGCACAAAGTGGTGGAAATGTTACCAACTTACCAGGAGTCAGAAAGGATGCTGCTTTTGCAAAACAGTTTATGCTATACAATGCATTTAAAGAGAACCAGAGATGAAGCACCCTCATGTATTTTACCTTATAAATCAGTGGCAACATGACAGTAAACACCTAATCTGCTCCTTGTTTCATTGTTCTCTGTTTAATCTGACTGTTATCACCTCTGATAAGAATCCCCGACTGAGCATTCAGTCTGGCTTTGCTACGGAATGATTATAGCTGAGTCTGTCTTCTCTGGTGTCTTTTCAAGCCCAAGCCTGCCCCCTTGTGGCTCTGCTATAATGACTCAGCTATAATTATTCCCTGCAAAGCCAGACTGAATTCTCAGTCCGGGATTCTTATCACAGCTGATAACAGACACTTTTAGCAGTGAGGATGAAACGGAATGCAGGGTAGGTGTTTTCTCTAATGTTCTTACTGATATATATGGTAAAATACACAAGGGTGCTTCGTCTCTGGTTTCCTTTAAGGGTGATGTCACAGCAGGAAGGAAATATAACAGGGGAAAAGGTGCCAGTAATTCTCCTCCCACAGCCATGCCGGCAAGGACAGGATGCTTTACTGATGTGTTGGTAACATCGGACATGCAGAGTTTTTTTTAAGTCCAACGCATCGCCACAACCCTTCGGGATCCACCCTCAGAGAATGCCTCAACTGGTGTTAACTGCTGATATCCACACTCTGAGGAGGGATGAACACCTGGACTAGTTCATGTGCAGGCTTGACTTGTGGCCAGAGCTGTCACAATTTGCCAACAAACTTTTGGCTCGCCCCGCCTCAAGTGTCCTGTCAGAAAGAACCTTCAGCACAGCAGGAGGGATTGTCACTGACAATTGAAGTTGCCTAGGCAATCAAATTACCCAAAATGTTGATTACCTGACTGTTATTAAGATGAATGAGGCATGGAACTCGCAGGGTTACTACACACCGGAAGACTTGTAACTCAGTCCCTACAAAGCTGTTTTTCCCCTCCGCACGCAGCATGATTCCCCACACAGCTGTCCTGTTCTGCACACCGCATGAATCACCACACAGCTGTGCTTCTCCACCAACTAGGGTCCAAACCATAATAAAAAAAAAAACATTTTAAACAAGTAAATCCTGAATTTTTCAGGCCACTGCTACAGCGGCTGCAACAACACTTAATTTTTCAAGCATGTACATGCCACATATTTTTGGCCTCTGGTGCTACAGTGCCTGCAAAAAAAAGCATGTATATGTCAATTCCCCTGATAGTTTCCTTGTCGTGGTGAAGGGGCTTGCATAGCTCAATGAAGCAAAGACCTACTGTATATTAGTGTGTTGGCACACCCAAGACCATAGGGTCATTGCTTCAGTGTAGACAGGCTAAATTCGATTTGCTGGATAAGTTTTGGCAAAAACTGTTTTTTTATGGTCACCTAAGGTGATCAAGAAAGCCTACTAGGCAACACTGGGCCCACACTGCAGATCACACTACACATCAGTGTATTTTGGTCACTTTACTGTCATTGAACTACCTCAGCCCGACCACCACTGGAAACACCACTACACAAAAAGGACTAACAATAATGTCCTGAGGGTTTCAACTAGTAATAACAATGATTGGCTCACCTGAGGTTATCACTAATGCTCTTTGCGGTTTTTTGCAGTGCGGTAAACACAGCGTTTGATCTGTCGTTGTGAACCGGGCCTAACCCTTACACTACCTGATCGACATGTACACAAGCTAGATGTTTTAAAGCACTTTATTCCACAAATTTAGGAATGTAATGTGATTTCCGCCCTTTAGAGATTAAAACACATCAACTACGCAACTTTTTGTGGGACTTTTTAAAACATGGACCCCCCTCCGCCATGCCACTGTCCAGGTGTTTGGCCTCTTGAAACAACTTTTAAATCACTTTTGTGGCCAGAAACACTCCCTAAAGCAGTGATGGCTAACCTTGGCACTCCAGCTGTGACAAAACTACAAATCCCATCATGCCTCTGCCTCCCCGAGTCATGCTTAGAGCTGTCTGAGTATTGCAATGCCTCATGGGACTTGTAGTTCCACCACAGTTGGAGTGCCAAGGTTAGCCATCACTGCCCTATAGGTTTTAGAATTCGCCTGCCCATTAAAGTCTATGGCGGTTTGTACGGTTTTCCGGTTTGCGAATGTTTGCAGCAAATTTGCATTTGCAAACTGAAAATTTGATGTTCAAGACCTCACGAATCATGAGTGTGGTTAATTAAATGTAGTGCACCCCTAACATTGTTCCCGGCCTGCCTTTCCGGCATAAAATCAACTTGGTCTCTTTCTATTATTCTAGTAATATCAGTGCTAAGCGTAGATGCCAATACTTTAGCCAGCAGCTTTACATCAATATTCAACAATGATATAGAAATGAAAAGATGTTTTTGCTCTCAGCTATACCTAGTATAGCTGAGAACGTCTCCTATTCGGCCGCTTTACCGCCAGCTCCCGCTGTCCCTCTACACCTGCCCACACTTATCGCCCTCACCCATGGGTGCACTGGGTGCCAACATGGGTGAGGGTGACAGGTGTGAGAGGCGGGGAGGACAGCGGGAGCCGGCTGTTAAGCGTCCGCATAGGATGCACTCTCAGCTATACTTATAGCTGAGAGCTGGCGGCGGGAGCAGCGTTTGTGGTGCGTGGAGATCTTCAATCAACATGTAATTGAAGATCGCAAGATTAGAGGATATTCGCATGGGACATTTCCGAGGATATTGGCGTTGGAACTTTTTTTTTTAAAGGTACAGGTAAGTATTTCTGGTTAATTAAGAATATTAAAGGACTTTTTTGTTGTTTGTTTTGTTTTTACTTCATTTAACCCTTTGTGGAAATGGGTAAGGGGTACTTTGTATCCCTATACTCATTTATCTTGGGAGGGGGGCAGGCATATGAGGGTCCCCTTCTTAAAGGGGACTCCCAGATGCCACCATGAACCCCCCCGGGCGTCGTCGACCCCCACCTCCACCTGGGGAACTGAAGGTGGTAAAGAGCTGGACAAGGGCTCTGGTGAACAGGGGAAGGCTTGGCCGCTCTCTCCCCCAGAGCCCCCCCCATACCATACACCATGTGGGTTGGTATAGATCAGGGTGTGAAGCCCAACTCGGCCAGGGCTATGCATTCTGGCTATCCCAGCCTGCATGGGGACAAGGGGTTTTTATTCCTCACACTCTGAACAACATTAAAAAAATGCAAACATAGGTAAAGTTGCCAGAGATCTTTATACAGCCATATTGCGGCTGTATAGCGATCCCTGGCCAAAGCGTTGCTACTTCCATGGGGTTTCTAGGGGGTCCGGTGTGCACGGACCCCCTGGAAACTGTGTCATGAAATTCATTGCTCTTTCTTTTGATACATGTAAATTTACACTACCGTTAGGTTTACTACATTACCTGTCATTTACTGCATTTAAATGTATTATTTTTTTCCTATGAAACGTTAAAATTGATTTTCTCAAAAACTATAAGGTCTTTTTTGATTTTTTCCCTCTTGTACCCACCACATATCCTGAAAATTTGGTGTTTCTAGCACGTAAGGGGGCTTTGCTATTAACCGCTAAAGTCGGCGGCCATTAAAGTCTATGGGAGAAATGTGGATGAAATTTAAAAAAAAATAAAATTGTGTTAAATGCAAATTTCAAATACCGCTGGTTCACTGCGAAGTATTTGCCGGCAGAACAGTTCCGTCCATCTCTACTTGACAGTAAGCACCCCGATTTGGCACCATATTTAACAACAGGGTTTGGTATACATCTCCCACTACTTGGCCCATTTGTCTACTGCAAGACAAGTTTGCTTATTATCTTCTTCTTAGCTTACTAATCTGCATCATTACTCCAACTTTTTTGCCCACTGCAGGGGATCCTAAGACATGGGCAACCCATTTTTTTTTTCATAAAAGAGATCTCCTTGTTACACAAGTGTTTCTCCTGCAGGAAGGCAATGTCAGCACCCATATATTTTAAGTGACGTATTACCTACCCCCTTTTTACTTGCAATTTAAGGCCTTTGACATTCCATGTTACTATTTTGATCCCCATAATTAGTTAGCTATATAACTTTTGTGAGTTCACAGACAGGCATGTGTCACGATCCAGGCCCCACACAAAAAACAAGTGCAACAGTATGTTGTACTCCCTTGTAAATAAAACATCCTGGCCATTGACGACAGAGCAATTTACCCCCCAACATGCCCCAACCGCCAAACCAGTCCCCCCTAAACTAATAACAAATGATAAGTGCCTAAACCTATCCCAGTCTCATGACACTGAGGAGCAGTTTAGAAATCTTCTTCTAATAACTCGGGCAGGCACATACAAGTGTATCTCACTTTTCTCAGTAGAGACACCAGTAGCCATTTTGGCTGGCTGTGTAGCGGCCTTGTTATATGGCTTCGGGCAGATATAAAATTGTATGACAATAACTCCTAACAGTTTGAATAATAGGATGAGGATCTCTCGCAGCAAGGTATTTTTGTGCTTCCCTGGGCTCTCTGAGGAACACTGTAGAGCTATCTGGCTCTGTGACTTTTAAGATGGCAGGATAAAGGAGGGCAAATTTCACTTGCCTGTTAAACAACTCAGTACATACAGCTCCAAACAGTTGCTTTTTTTGTGACTTCAGCTGAATAATCATTAAATATTCTTACTCTTGCGTCAGTTAGTTCCACTGGATCCCTTTGGCTTTAAAAGCACTCAGGATTTTCATGTTGTCGTTGTAGTCAAGGTATTTAACAATGACCAGGCAGGATGCATCAGACGAGTCATGTCTTGGAGGGCCTATCCTATGTGCCCTTTCCACTCTAATGACACCTTCCAGGTTTAGCAGATGGGGTATGGTGGTTTCTCACAGAGCCTGCGGCGTATTAGGCTTGTGAGTCTCAGGGAGGCCTACCAGTCTCAGGTTGTTGTGCCTCAACCTGTTTTCAAGATCGTCTAGTTTGTTATGAAATACATTGTTATTTTTTAACTGCTTCAAGCTGCTTAGCTGTGGTACCAATCTCTTCTTTGCAGTAGGCTATTCTCTGTTCTGTCTCTTTGAGCTGTTCAGTGTGGTGCTACAATTGCTGATTAATGGTGGCTAGGGATTTGGTAATTGCAAATATCAGAAGTAATGTGTTGAGAGACTTCTCTTGCTATGTGGGAGTAGACATCACTTGGCACACTCCTCGGAGTGTGTTTCCCAGGTCTGGTTCCCTTGCACCTTCAATTGAGCTGAGTGCATCTCTGTCGGCACCATCTTGGAGGGACTTCGTGGTGGCTTCAGAGTCTCCATAGCGGCAGAGCGAGTGAGGCAACGGTCCATAGACCTTTGTCCTTCTGCCTTGAGGATGTCGGCCACCTTACAGAGGTCAGGTCAGGTTTTTGCTAGTGGCTATAGCTGAGTATGTGTGCTGAGTTCTCAGAGCTCTGCTCACTTCCCACCACTCATGCAGGCACCGGAACCGAGAGTCCAGGATTGTTTAATTTTAATCGTATTAGAAGTAAACACGGTCTTTCCAACCCCAAGCACGTCTCCAGGGTTTATAGCCTACAAGCCAGTAAGCTATCTGACTTAACTCCATTGGTCTTTTGTAAAAGGGATGTCATTCTGCCTTTTCTGCCAAATTTAGATTGCTTACTGCTTTATCATAGGTTTTTTTTATCTGAGCCCAATTTCAGCATGCAGCTTTGACAAAGCCAAACCAAAGAGAAGTTCTGCATCTGACCCTCACCTTATCTTCCTGGATGTCCATGCCCATGAGCTAGTATTCCTATATGCTCATCTTTAGCCATTTAGCAAAAAAGAAACATATTCACTTACTAGTGGGACCCTTCAATGTGTTGTCCAAGATAGTAAAACTTAACATCAACCCTTTAATTCAATGTTATGGTGGGTAGACCCTTTAAATTCTGCTAGACCACCGGAATCAGCCTAATGGATAATCCATATCTTACCCTACAAATCTAGTAAGGTTGCCTAGTGGATAATTAGATCCCAGTTGAGACATGGCAAGTAAAAATAAATAGCTTGACAGCCAGACAATCTTTAATGCTGGGAATACACAATGTGTTTTTTTCGGTTGATTTTCCGTTCAATCGATTTTCGATTTGTTTTTCCGCTCAATTTCCTGCTCGATTCTCTTATCTTTTCTTATCAATTTCCATTCACTTCTATGAGAAATCAAGCAGTAAAATGATCGAAAGTAAGATTGAACATGTCGGAAATTATCTATTGAACCATCTATCTGCCAAAATCGACAAAAAAAACGCATTGTGTATTCCCAGCATAAAAGCTTATACCAAAGGTACCCTCCATATTTAAATCACTTGAGGTTTCCTGTAAAATCCAAGACCATCAGCCACTTTATTTACACTAAATTATATTGTAAAGGAAAGCTATTTGGGTATTTATTTGTGATGTTACAGTATACATAAAGAAAGCTGGATGACAGCCATAGGAGACACAAACCTACACTAATATGATAACAAAACATTTCAGCAGCAAAAGATATACAATCACTGGCCACTTTCTTAGGTACACCTAGCAAGTACTCCAAAAAGCAAATTGCTATGTCTTGCGCTCTCACAAGCTGGAGTGTCCACAGCGTCTCCTATGATCATCACAGGTGTTGCTCTGGACTTGGAGTGAAGCAGATGACTAGGAAAAAATGGAGCTCTCCATAGCATAAAATCATAGGGGACTTTATTTGCATAAAAATAAAAGTACTTACAAGATGATTACATATAAGACTGGTGGGGACTGGATCCCTTCTCCTCAATGCAGCAGATGTAACCGAACTAAGGCCAGCAGTGTGGTGTCCGTTTGTGGGACAATCCTATGCCCGGCATGCCCTCAGCGTCATTATGCGTTTCGGTGTGCAACGCCTTCGCCAGATGGCGCAGGGGCACGGGCACGTTGCTTTTGACAAGCCAGCCACCGTTGTCATGACGATCTCCATCACTGCTGTAGTGATGTAATAGAGGGATGGACAGAAGGTCCCACGTGATGGATGGCGCGGCTGGAGGGCGGAAGTACTAGAGGAAGCCCAATTGAAAGTTATTCATTAGGATGATGATTTAAATACTTTGGTCTCTGCTCTACTGACTCTCCAGTCATGACCATCTGTTCAATTGAAACAGTTTCCTGGACTGCCCATGTTAAAAACTACATTTCAAATGTTCTCTCAAAACGAATTCACATTTAAGTGGTACATCGGAAATTGAAAAGAATAAAATAAAACAATAAATTATGAAATATATGAAAAACAAGAAAAGTGAAAATAAAAATGAAAAAATATGAAAATAAAAACAAAAATGAAATTAAAATGAAATACTAGAATATAATCTCAAAGTTATTATATTGTCATAAAATGAATTATGAAACGAATATTTGTTGCACTGCATACAGTTTCTATGTAAAAGCTGTGGCACCAATTATCCATGGAGAAATAAATAAAAACATATACACTAAATTCATAATACATATTATTCTAGTAAGACTATATACAGTAATATAACATCTATGCGCCCTCTGTCCAGCTTATGTCCATGCTGGTGAAAGGTGGTGGGGAGTGAAGACAATGATGGCATGGGGAAATAAAAAAGGTGGAGGGAGAGGGGGAAGGTGTAGGATTGTAGGTGGGGGTGAATGGAAATAAGGGGTACCACCTTTCACCAAACTAGACTATACAGCTGGTAAATTTGGGCAGATACAGTCTGCTTCAACTATAACTATTAGTCACCACCCCGGATGGAACTGAAAATGTCTAGACACCCCTTGCACAATAGCAATGGTGGAATGGGGGTGTGTCTTAAGGTGGCCACTAATGATGCAATTTCTAGCGAAAAATCATTTGAGTGATTTGATAATTCTGATCAGAAGAAAAATCGTTCACTACACCATCAACAAACCAATCTTTGCTTCCTGTCACAACTAACAAGAAAATCCAAATTTTGGTTTGATCAAAATCCAATCGGATGACTATTTTTATATTCATTCGTAATCGATTGTGCCCATCAATAGATTATTTACAACCAATCCGATCAGAATTTCTGAATGCTCTAATGCTGGGAATACACGTTTCGTTTTTGCCTTCATTTAAACCTTCATTTCGATTGTGCCTTTTGTCCTTTTCGATCCCGAAATAATCGACCGTACGGTTAATATCACTACCCACGGTTTCGTTTTTTTTTTCGATTCTGATGGTTTCGTTTTTCCAATGATCGAAGGCTGCAAAGAAACGAAACGTAGTACAGGGACGGACGGCATAAACGAATATATAATCGATCTGAACAGCCATCAAGCCTACCAATGGCTCAATTAGATGGATAAAGAGAGATAATATCAAACATGTTCGATCACTAGTTGTTCGTTTTTGGGGTCTATTAATCGAAACTATAATGAGATTATGACTATTATCACATACGTTTTCAACACTCGATTCGTTTACCGAACGAATCGAAGGCTAAAACGAAGGCTAAAACGAAACGTGTATTCCCAGCATTACGATTTTTCGCTAGAAAATGGACTATTAGTGGCCACCTTTAGTAGGGAAACAAATCTGGAGAAAAGGGAGGAAAAGGATGTGATTAAAACATTTTACAGAAAAAACGTTCAATGATAACACAAGACAGAAACCAATTATAAATAGGTAGCTATCTCCAGGTCTTCACTGAAGCCATCTGGAACCAGAGAATCTAATTTAAAAATCCAAAAGCTTTCTCTCTCACACAGTTTTTTGTATCTGGCTCGTGTGTTTAAACTCTTTGGAATAATTTCTAGGCTGATAACCTGGAGAGAGTCCACTTAACTATTATGAAACTGTTTAAAATGACGGGGCACACTATGTTTTTCATTTTCATCTAAAATATTTAATTTGTGCTCCCCGAACCTAATGATGTGGTTGTTCTCCCAACATATGATTTTGGGCAACCACAAGTCAGACAGTAAATTACATGGTCACTGCCGCAATTGATAATTTGTTTGATTTTGTTCACTTGGTTTCTCCCATCTTTAAAGTCTTGGACTCTGAGGTCCAGAACATCATAGCAGCCACATCTACTGACATGGCACCTGTAATTGCCTGTAACATTAGGAAACATACTTGGTCTCTCTATGATGTCTCCTATATTGCTGCGAGCAATGTCATTTTTCAGGGATTTCGCTTGTTTAAAGACCACATTGGGTTTCTCAGGTAGAATGTTTTTGAAAAAAAGAGTCCTGAAATATAACAGGCCAGTTTTGGTTGAGTATGCACTTGATTTGACGTGATTCTTCTGTACATGTCGTGATGAAAGTGGGGTCTGATCTCTCATTATGAATTGTAGTGCTTCCATCATAGAGAGACCACATATGTTTCTTAATGTTACAGGCAATTACAGGTGCCATGTCAGTAGATGTGGCTGCTGTGATGTTCTGGCATGTGAATGGCAAAAGATGGGACCCCTTATTTCCATTCACCCCCACCCAAGACATCAAGGCACAGGGTCACTTATTTCCCCACAGCGGTGAGACTCTTGAACTCTGTACGAGCCCCTCGGGTTCCCCCGCCACTCAGGGAAGCACCTACGTAGTCTGACACACCCAATGTTAATATTAGTGTTCTACTTCTCTCTGTGCAATGGAATGCCTCTTGCAATGCCTCTGTATCTGCTGATGAGTTGCTTTTACGGTCATTTTTTTTTTTTTATGATTACTTTGATTATTTTTTTTGCTGTATTTTATTGCTCTCTTCTACTGTCAGTGTGTTTGTGTAAACAAAGTCTAAGGTGTTCTGTGCTGCTAAAACCAATTCCGGGCATGACCCAAATCATGCTTGGCGAAATAAAAGGATTCTGATTCTGATTTTGATGCTACCATCCTACACCTTCCCCCTCTCCCTCCCCCTTTTTTATTTCCCCACACAGTCATTGTCTTGACTCCCCACCCACCTTTCGCCAGCATGGACATACGCTGGATAGTTTATAGCCAAGTATCCTGTATAAATTTCTCTGATTGCGTTTAGAAATCACCCAGTTAATCGGCCCATCCTGGCAATGTGAGTATTCCATAGGAAGATCAGTAAATTCCAGGTAGTCCACTTCTTCATATTGATATGCACACTTAGCCCACTTATTCTACCTCAGAGCTGTGTTGGGATGAAGCACAACACAGCAGAAACACTTTTCTCCCTCCTAATGCTCTCCAGAGGGGGCATAGAGGAAGAGTTTTATAGTCTTACTAGAATAATATGTATTATGAATGTAGTGTATATGTTTTTATATATTCCATCCGTGGGTAATTGGTGATACAGTTTATACATAGAAACTGTATGCAGTGCAAGAAATATGGAGTATTCATTTTATGACAATATAATAAATGAGATTATATTCTAGTATATTTCATTTTAATTTAATTTTTGTTTTTATTTTCATATTTTATTTTAAATTTTATTTTCACTTTTCTTCTTTTTCATATATTTCAAAATGTATTGTTTTATTTTATTCTTTTCAATTTCTGATGTACCACTTAAATGTGAATTCATTTTGAGAGAACATTTGAAATGTAGTTTTTAACATGGGCAGCCCAGGAAACTGTTTTAATTGAACAGATGGTCATGACTGGAGAGTCAGTAGAGCGGAGACCAAAATATTTAAATCACCATCCTAATGAATAACATTCAATTGGGCTTCCTCTAGTACTTCCACCCTCCAGCCGCTCCATCCATCACATGGGACCTTCCGCCCATCCCTCTATTACATTACTACAGCAGTGATGGAGAACGCTAGCCACCGAATCGCTCACACAGCGTCATGACTAAGATTGTCATGACAACGGTGGCTGGCTTGTCAAAGGCAATGTGCCCGTGCCCCAGTGTCATCTGGCGAAGGCGTTGGACGCCAAAACCGTAATGATGCTGAGGGCACGCTGGGTGTGCGATCCACCCACCACTCTGCCGCTGATTGTCCCACCAACGGACACCGCGCTGCTGGCCACAGTTCGGCTACATCTGCTGCATCGAGGACCCTTTCACACCGGGGTGGTGCAGTGCGGCATTTTTATCACACCCCACTGTCAGGCAATGAAAGTCTATGGAGACATTTCAAAGCCTTATGGCGCGACGTGACAGTAGTGACATTTTTGCTGAATCCCCGATGTAAGGCGAGAACTATGTTACCGTGCAGATTCTGCAGCAAGCTGCAGTACGCTTACGCATACCCGAAGCAGGAAAAGACAGCAAGTGCGTGTCATGCGTGTGTCACTTCCTGCTTGGCCGGTGGCCAGAAAGGGAACACAACGCAATAGCTATTGCTGGTTTCTAGTGTGAAACTAGCCTGAGGATTAGGGATCCAGTTCCAACAGATTTAACAAGGTGTTGGAAACATTTCTTAGAAAATTTGAAATGGAGATTTATCAGACCATGCATGTTTCCAATCTTATACTGTCCACTTTTGGTGAGCCTTTGCAAATGTAGCCTCAGCTTCCTATTCTTAGCTGACATAAGTGGCACCCAGCATGGTATTCTGATGCATGTTGCCCATCTGCTTCATGGTTCGACATGTTCAAAGATGGTATTCTGCATACCCTGGTTGCAATGAGTGGTCACTAAAACTACTTGTGCACATTGATCTTCTCAAACTAGTATGATCATTGTCTTTTCACCTCTATCAACAGGATATTTTTGTCGGCACAACTGTTGCTCAATGGAAATTGACAATGGACCCTGGTTATGCATGAAACTCTCCGTTGATAAGCAATGAAATACTTGACCAGCCCTTCTGGCACCAACACCCGTGCCACATTCAAAGTCACTTAAAGGGAACCTAAAGAGAAAGTAATGTGGCCAGTATAAGTTACCAGGTGCTTCTTAAAAGTTGCTCTGTTCCATTCAGCCCCTTCAAAAGCTACTGCTCATGCGTGGCTCGTGCCTCCTCGATTGTGCTCCCATTGCTCATTTTACAAACTGCACAACAGCAGAACGCTTCCAGCTACAGGAGCGCTATCAAGGAGGCACATGACCCAGTGTTGTGCTTCCAGCTTTCAAAGGGGACAGCTGCAGAATGGAACAGAGCAGAATAATAGTGAGGGACCAGGATGAGTCCTACAGGGGGCCAGAAGAAGCCCCAAGTTAAACTGACCTTATTACTTTCACTTTATGTTTCCTTCAAATACCCTTTCTTCCCCATTCTAGTGCCCTGTTCAGGAATTTATCTTCATATCTAGATGTCTAAATGCATGGGGTTGCTGCCATGTGATTTATTATTACTATTTCTATTAACAAGCAATTGAACAGGTGTGCCTAATTAAGTGGTCAGTGAGTGGACACATGCATGTTCTAAAATCAAGTTAAGCTGATCTCCAAGTACAACAATGATCTTAATAGAAACCTGATTTACCTACTAAAGATCAGTGACATTAAAATAGTTGTTGGTTAATGCAGGTTTTATGGAAATTTAAACAGCTTGAAAACAGAATTTGATTGGTCCATTTCAAGTTGTGTACGTTTTGCATAAAATTTGCATCAACTTCTTGCTGAAAAAAAAAAATCTATAAAATACTTATTGTAGAATTGGTGGACATGCTTGGCTCTTCTTCCATGAGCCAAACCTTCGTTTCACTATGTGGCTTCTTCAGCTCTACAGTATACACAACCTTGTGTCTCTGCGGGGTTGATGTTGTTCAGTGCCACTATCCTACGATATCCTTCTAAACCTGATGGGTAAAATGGGAGCAGCCACAGTCCTGTCTGTCTACCAACAGCAGAAACTAACAGCAGAAACAAAAATAACAGCACACTTCATTATAATAAGCTTTTATTTAATAAATGAAAAAAAGCATTATACATATAAATAGATACTTTAATCAAAATAACTATCATTCTGACTACTGGTGCATGCTCTTCATCATTTTGTAGATTTTTTTTGTACTGTACAAAAAAGTTTTCCGAAATCCTGCAAAAGAGAAGAATGAATTAACAAATTGAAGGCTGAAGGTTATATAGCAGGTATTTGTTAAGGGCTAGTTCACAGTGCTCAGTTGCGTTACAGAACAATTCTGCATGTCAACTCACTCCCCATACAATTCTATGTTCACGGTACTGCGTTGTAACAGATTGTGTTATTCTAACTTGCTGCACGCAGGTTTTTGTATTAAAGGGGCACTATGGGGAAAAAATTGTAAAATTTAAAATATGTGCAAACATAAGCATTTAATAATTACTTTTTTCCAGAGTAAAATGAGCCATAAATTACTTTGATGCTATGTTGTTGTCACTTACAGTAGGTAGTAGAAATCTGACAGAAGTGACAGGTTTTGGACTAATCCATCTCTTCATAGGGGATTCTCTGCAAGGCTTTTATTCTTTATAAAGATATTCCCTAAAAAGGATTTAAACAATGATGCTGGCCAGCTTCCCTGCTCGCTACACAGTTTTTTGGCAGTTGGACAGAGCAACTGCCATTCATTAAGTGCTTTTGAAAATCAATAAATCCCTGAGAATCCCCTATGAAGAGATGAACTAGTCCAAAACCTGTCACTTCTGTCAGATTTCTACTACTCTATTTCTACTACCTACTGTAAGTGACAACAACATAGCATCAAAGTAATTTATAATTTTACTTTGGAAAAAAATGTTCTTTTTATTTGTATATGTTTGCACATATTTTATATTTTACAATTTTTTGCCATAGTGCACCTTTAAAGAGAACCTGTAACAAAAAAAAAGTTCCCCTGGGGGGTACTCACCTCGGGAGGGGGAAGCCTCAGGGTCCCATTGAGGCTTCCCCCTCCCCTGTAGCTGCAGGCAGTCCAGCGCTGGCTCCCCGCCTGCGCAGTACAGCCCGGTGGACGTCCGATGACGTCAGCGCGCCGGCGTGGGACGCAGAAGTGTCGGGCCTTGGAGCGCAGAAGAGCCCGACTTGGCAGCCGGCCTGGCTAGGTCGGGTCGGCCACCGGAGACCACCGGGAGCCTGCGGAGCGGCGGCGAGGGCACCTCCTGCCTGCCACGGGCTGGAGGAAGCCCCAGGTAAGTGGAAATTGATTTTTATTTTTTAGCCACCCACCCTGAACCTTCCCTTTAAATGGAAGCCGTAGTAGCCGTTGCGTCACCTAATGAAGGCGTGGTTATGCCAAAACACGTTGTGACGTCAAACGCCTCCAGCGCAACCCGACCCGCCCACCGCGTCCTGCTCCCACTCACATCATCGCTCCTGCTGCCCTGGCCAGGCACAGGAGTGTGGAGAGTTCTACCGGCAGGCCTGACAAGCACAATTTTTATCTATTTCAAGTAAAAGGTTAATGCACCAAGGAGCACTCTTGTTTCTTTCATTCTAAGCGCTGATAAGTGCTGATTTATTTACCTTTCCTGGCTCCAGCGGGGGCGCTGTTGCGGCTTTCCGCATGGAGATAGGCGAAAATAGCCGATCTCCGTCGGGTCAGCTCTACTGCGCAGGCGCAGGAGACTTGTGCCTGCGCAGTAGAGTGGCCTGACAGCGATCAGCTATTTCCGCCTATCTCCGAGCGGAGAGCCGATACTGCGCCTGCACTGGAGCCAGAAGGGTAAATATTTACATCCCCGCTGTTTGGGGAGTTTTATCTCCGCCACTGTGGGACTGAAGAGGACAGGGGAAGCCCTAATAGGATCCGGAGGCTTCCTCCACCCCAGGTGAGTACCCCCAGGGGAGGTTTTCCTCAGTACATGTTTTCTTTAAAGTCTATGTCCAGTCTGCATTGCAGTAAACCTTCATAATCATGCTTATTTATTTATTTAAATCAAAAGAGAATTTTATACACAAAAAGTAATTTATCAGGCTGGATATGTGGTGGGGGAATTTGTTAAATCAGTGCAGTCCTCTCTCTGTTCATAAGGAAAGGCTTGATTCAGTAAACGATGCTAACCCAGTTAGCATGCCTAAAGACTGATAACTAGGGTTCTAACTGGGTTAGCACAGTTTACTAAATTCACATCGCACGCTAAACTTTGCGCGCAAAACAGCGCATCGCAGTGCGACGAAAATGGCGCACCCGATGCGCCTATAAAGTCGCATTGGGTGCGACCTTAACCACTTTAAAACCACCAGTACGAGTTTCTACGCTCCTGTGTTTACATAAACATAAACAAATAATAAACACTTGGTTCTGTTTCTATTTTTAGAACCCACTGACTCTGCATCTCCATCTTGTAGCCAAAAAGTAAAACCACATCCAAATACCCTATTATACACCTTCCCATAGAAAAATGAAATACATTTTCATTTTTTTTTTTTTCACTTTTTTTCATTGACCAAAAGGTTTATTGTATATATGAAGGTAGTACAGAGTATACAAACATGAAAATGTAAAAAAGTACAGTAGGTAAAAATACATAGCCAGATTTGTAGTAGAGAATCATAAAAGGTAGAGTGTAACAGACATCATACAGTTTATCATAAACATAGCTGATGCGTGCCGTACCCATGAGTACGGTTATGAGTTCCAAGGCATGGGTAAATCGAAGGAGGAGGGCTGTAAAGGTATGGAGGACAGATTATACATCAGTTAGAAGGAGGAGAGGCTTGGTGAAGAGGGAAAAGAGGGGAGGGGGGAGGTATTGGATAAAGGGAGGTGGGGATCATGAGTTAGAGGAAAAGAGAGGAGAAACGGACCAGTTGACAGCCTATACGACACTATAGAGCAGCTCAGATAACTTTATCTAGCCACCTGTCCCATATTTTATTACATTTAGACGGGCATCCCCTGTGTTGGTATACCAGTCTCTTGAGAGGAAGCAAATTTTTAACTTTAGTTTTCCACTCCAAAAAAGTGGGACAGATAGGGGACAGCCATCTAAAGGCAATGCATAATTTGAGCGTAAATAGGGTTTCAATTAAAAAATATTTGTCAAATTTGTTCATGTCTTCGTCATATATATTAAGGATACAACATTTAACGTCTAGGGTGGCTGGAGACCCCATGGTGTCGTGAAGGAAATTGACCACTTGTTTCCACAAGTCGGCAATTGGGGGGCAGAGCCATAGCAAATGTAAAAAGGTGGGGTTAGGCAATGTACATTTAGGGCAGATATTGGAGGTGTTGACGGAGTATTTGGAAATATGTCTAGGGGTAAGATAGCTTTGGTGTATAATGTATAGTTGGGTCAGGCGGTCTTTGATGCAGGGGGATACCAGGCGTGTGGCAAGCAAGCAGTCCTCCCACTCCTCGTCCTCAATCTGTATATCATATTGTAGCCATTTATCTCTGGATTTCTCCACCACCGCAGCAGCAGTGTGTTCATTTAGTACATTGTATAAAGTGCCAATATGGTGAGGAAGTGGGCCTTCTTTAAGGAATTCCATAAGAGTTGAATTCTCAAGTAGAGGAAGACCATTAGGGAATTGTGAGTGTAATGCGTGTTGCAATTGTAGGTACATGAATTGAAACTGTGGGGGTAGAGAGTAACGAGCTTTCAGGTCAGCATATGCGTGTAGCGTTGAGTTTGTTATTATCTGACCCATGTAGTGTATACCAACATCAGCCCAGCAAGAAGTGTGGCTAAGCTTGAGTAGCTCAGAGAGATTGGGATTGTGCCATAGTGGTGTATAGTATTCCCACTTGGAGATAGACATTAGTCTATTGGCCGATCGCCATATTTTAGAGGCCTGCAATAGACTAGTGTTGGATTGGGAGTGAGTATTAAGAGTATTTTTAAGAAGAGCGAATGGGAGGTTCATGGTGCACTCGGTGGAGGAGAATCCCAACAGATCTGGGGGTTGCAGGGAGTTTGTTACAAACCAAGGTGCTAGTTGTTTTAATTGGGAGGCGATATAATATAACAATAACAATAACAATAATATTTATATAGCGCTTTTCTCCCTGGGGACTCAAAGCGCTGTGACCCTGCATTATGCAGTCTCAAAGGCTAGGGAAAAGAGGTGAGTTTTTAGCCTTTTTTTAAAGCTGTCCAGAGAAGGAGCCTCTCGTACTGATTGTGGAAGTGAGTTCCATAGAGTAGGGGCTGCGTAGGAAAAGGCCCGAGCACCAAATGTTAAGTGTATCCTGGGAATAACCAGCTTCATCTTGTTGGCAGAGCGGAGGGTGCGTGAAGGGGCATAAAGTTCCAATAGATCCGCTATGTATTTGGGTCCCATGTGGTGTAGAGCCTTGAATGTCAGCAGGCAGATCTTAAAATTGATTCTCCATTTTACTGGCAACCAGTGAAGAGTTTGCAGTACTGGGGTGATGTGTGAGCTGCGGGGGGCATTGGCTAGGAGTCTGGCTGCAGCATTCTGTACTAGCTGTAAGGGGCGCAGAACCTTATCTGTAGATCCGATTAACAGGGCGTTGCAGTAGTCTAGGCGGGAGGATACAAATGCGTGAACCAGGGCAGGTAGGTCTTCAGCTGGGATAAGGTGTTTTATTTTCGCTATATTTCTTAGATAGACAGCAGGTATCAGCTGTCGTCAAGTCTTCCTTCTTCTGAGTTTTAGATTTCCATCCAGGATCACCCCAAGGTTTCGCACAGAGTCTTTATACTGTACAGTATCTCCCCCAATTGCTAGTTTGAGGTGGTGAGCGTTTTGAACTTTATCCATCATGTGTGGACCACCTACCACCAACACCTCTGTTTTGTCAGAGTTCAGCCTCAGCCAGCTGGTGTTCATCCAATTTTGTAAATCCACTAGACACGCATTTATGGATGCTGATGGGTCTTGGGTGCCAGGCTTGAAGGACAGATACAGTTGTGTGTCATCTGCATAACAATGGTATCCTAAACCATAGTTCTGGATTATTTTGCCCAGTGGGAGCATGTAGACTGCAAAGAGTAATGGTGATAGTACCGAACCCTGTGGAACTCCATAGGCAAGTGGCACTGGATTAGAGTAGTGTGTGCGCAGACATACTTGCTGTGTCCTGCCAGATAGGAAGGTCTGAAACCAGCTAAGAACAGTACCCCTTAGGCCACAGTAATTCTTCAGTCGCTGGATTAGTATTTCATGGTCCACAGTATCAAATGCTGCTGACAAGTCAAGAAGAATCAGAATTGAGCAATCACCCTTGTCCCTTGCAGTAAGTAGATCATTCATTACTCGGACTAATGCTGTTTCAGTGCTGTGCCTTTTCCTGAATCCTGACTGAAAAGTATCAAAGATGTTGTTATCTGTAAGCCTGGCTTCTAGCTGGTTGGCGACTGCTTTCTCGATAACTTTTGATAGGAATGGTAAGTTCGCCACAGGTCTGTAGTTGGTTACAGAATCAGGATGTAGTGAAGGTTTCTTCAGGAGGGGTTTTATGATTGCTTTCTTTAGTTCTTCTGGGAAAAGTCCACTTTGCAAGGAGCACTGAGTGATTTTGTGAAGTGCTGGCCTGAACAGCGCTGGGCACTGCATTAAGGATCCAGTTGGGCCAGGATCCAGGTCGCAGGTAGTGGGGCGGAGACTTTGAATGAGAATTCCAAAATCTTCTACACTCAGAGTGTCAAAGACTTGCCATGGTGGTACGGTAGTAGGCATATGCAACGTCCAGTGGTCAATTGATGTTGTTGGTGTAATGCTGGCACGGATGGTAGACACCTTGTTTGTGAAGAAGGCAGAGAATTCTTCACACCTTTCCCTGGAGTATGTGGTTGGGGCTTTTAGGCAGGAAGGATTGCAGAGTGATTCCACTGTGTGGAAGAGTTGAGCAGCTCTGTTGTTGGCTGTAGATATTTTGTGCGAGATAAAGTCTGATTTTTTCTTGGTTATTGCTTGTTGGTATTGTCTGAGGTGTTGAACTAGGCTAGATTTGTGCTCCCCAGTCCCTGATTTACGCCACTGTCTTTCTAGTCTGCGCCCTTTCTTTTTTAGATCCATGATGGTTTTGTCAAACCAATTAGCTTTCTGCTTTTTGGTTGCTGATTTGGTGCGCCATGGGGCAATACTGTCAAGTGTTTCATATATCGTGTTGTTGTACTGGGTTACTAGAGAGTTTGGGTCCATTTGACTGTGGAGCAGATTTGTAAAATCCAGGTTGGCAGTTATCCTCTCCGGTGTTAATTTACTCAGGGGACGGGTTTTGATTGTTTCTTTAGGGAGCTGCTTGATGGGGTGATGTTCAATAGTAAACTGTATTATGTGATGGTCTGACCACACCACTGGGGTTACTGTTATGTTACTAATGTCAATATAGCAGAGGGGACGGCAGGGCCACTCCGCCTAAAGATGTGGGACATTGCAATATTGCATGTCTGAGTTTGGCCCTAGATTTATTCCATACTATAGATAGTATGAGGGATCTGAGTTTATTAAAGAACAGTACAGGGATATGTACGGGCGAATTATGGAGAATGTAAAGAATTTTGGGCATAAGGACCATTTTTATTAAGTTTATACGACCCATAACTGAGAGTGGCAGTTTTGTCCAGGAGGTCAGTTTATTTTGGGTGAGGGAGAGTAGGTGGGCTACATTATCTTCATAATAACAGGTTGGAGAGGCCCGGACCGTCACCCCCAAGTATTTAAAGGAGGTAACTTCTAGGAGAGGGCATGGTAGTGAGGAAGCCGAGATCTCTAAAGCAAGGATAACGGATTTACTCCAATTTATTGAAAGGCCTGAGTATTCATCCATTTCTGTAATCAAATCGAAGGCAGTAGTGAGGGATGAGTGGGGATCTGCAAGATAAAGGATAGTGTCATCAGCGTACTGGCTGATTTTTTCCTCAATGGTGCCGATTTTTAAACTGATAATTCGTGTGTCTGCGCAAATTTTACAGGCGAGCGGTTCAGCTGAAAGTGCATATAACAGAGGGGAGAGGGGGCAGCCTTGCCTAGTACCTCTGCCTATTGGAAAAGGGTCTGAAATATTGGAGTTGGTGCATATTTGGGCCTTAGGATCATTATATAGAATTTGCACCCATCTAATAAAATTGTCACCGAACCCAAACCTGGAAAGCGTTGCAAGTAAAAATGGCCATTCCACGGCATCAAATGCCTTGGCGGCATCAAGGGACATAATAACTCTGCTTCCGCTGTTATAGTGGTTAGCTTGCAAATTTGCAAACAACCTTCTGATATTAAGTGAAGTTTTCTTACCGGGCATAAAGCCTGTTTGATCGTTGTGTATGAGGGATAATATAACTTTGCTTAATCGTGAAGCCAGTATTTTAGCTAAAATCTTAACATCTGTTGGAAGTAGAGAGATCGGGCGGTAAGAGTCACATAGTGATAAATCTTTTCCAGGTTTGGGTATCAGGACTATAAGAGCTGTGCGCATAGATTCAGGTAGGGAGCCCTGCTCAAGTGCGGATTGAAAAGTTTGTAGGAGAGGGGATGACACAATCTCTGAGAATCTTTTAAAGACTTCGCTGGGGATACCATCGAGTCCAGGGGCTTTTTTGTTAGGCAGTGAGTGTATGGTTGATTCAAGTTCATGTAAGCTAATGGGGGCGTCCAGTAGCTCAACCTGGTCTGGGGAGAGACGGGGAAGGGAAATCTCGGATAGGAAAATCTTGGCTTCCTCACGGGAGAAGGTAGATTTGGCAGTGTATAGGTCTTGAAAATATAAAGCAAATCTTTTATTAATGAGAACTGGGCCCGTGATTAGAGTAGAATTCGTGTCTTTAATACTACTGATAACACCTGTAGAGTTCCTGTCTTTGGCCTTAGACTACAGTACTTACACTACATAATATAGACATATGGCAATGGTAGGGATTAGATTGTGAGCTCCTTTGAGGGACAGTTAGTGACAAGACAATATATATATATATATATATATATATATATATATATATATATATATATATATATATATATATATATACATATATATACACTGTACAGCGCTGCGTAATATGTCGGCGTTATATAAATACTAAATAATAATAATAATAATAATATTGATCGAGCTTAATAGAGTGAGGGGAGAAGGGGATGGATTTTCTAATGAACACAGAGATCCCTCTGCAATATTGAGAGAACTCTGAGTGATATGCCTTGCCCACCCAGTGTCTTTCCATAGTTTTAGACTTGCTGCCCGTGATATGCGTCTCAATCAGAGTTAAGATGTCTGGTTTCTTCTTATTTATATAGGTTAGGACCGTGTAACGTTTGATAGAATCATTTAAGCCTCTCACATTCCAACAGATGATATTCAAGCCTTTAGTGTTTTGGGCCATCTAGTGGATTATGTGGGTAACTGGTATATGTGAATAGGAGAGAGGGAAATAATGGATAACTATCCTCATGGGTACTTGATAAACCTATATCGTGTGGAGTGAAAGATAAACCTGTAGGGTCAATGAATAAACTGAAAAGCAACATAACTAAAGAAAATACACCCAAATAAACACCCTGCTTCACTGTAACTGCTAAGTAAAGCTTAGACCCAACTACAAAATGTGCGGGCACAAGTGAACAGGCTGGGGCTAAGTAGCTCATCCAGACTGTTCAGTGGTATGAACCAGCACGTAAACGAATCACTACACAAGTGTAGGCGGATAAGATGGGGTGGTGGTAGGACGGTACGGAGCAGGTCCGTCCAGCAGGAGTCAGATTATCAGTAAACAAATACATTTTCATGCATCATAAACCGGAGTAGTGAAAGCTGCAGTACGCTTAGTAATAACTACATAACTCCCTAGTGTAAAACTGAGTAGCATTAACACAACAGCCAAATAGTAACAGTGATCAGAACAATGCAACTGAAGTGGGGAAAAGGGGGAGCATCCTCATGAGGCATTGCTGATAATGGCGGCCAACCAGAAGGGGTAGTGAGGGAGGTAAGGCAGTCCAGGGAGTTTCACATAGTGCGCATTATGTCCAGTAAGGTAAATAAGGTGGAGAGTTGTTGGCGTACTTGTGAAGGAGCAAGGTTAAGGCTTTACCCTGAAAACAGTGTTCAATAGCTTGTAGGCACATATCTGATGAACGACTGGATCCCGATTTAAGGGATACTTGCTGGGATAGTGCATAGTTTCCATCAGGAAGCAGTGCTGTAGTATTTGCAGACAGGTAATGCGATCCCAGGGGAAGGGAGGGGATGATTAGGGTGTTAAAGTACAGTACCTTAGCGATGGACGATTGGAACTTTTAGTGTGTTTGTCCATCCAGGTATAGACATCGTCAGGATCCGTGAAGAAGTGGGATTTACCATCCGCTAGGATCCTCAGTCGGGCAGGGAAAAGCATTGCATAGCTGAGTTGGTGATCACGCAATTTACGTTTGACTGCAGTGAATTTAGCTCTTTGCTTCTGTACTTCTGTAGTGAAGTCGGGGTAGAAAGAGATTGTAGTGTTCTCAAAGGAAATGGCACCCTTCTCTCGTGCAGCATGCAGGACCGCATCACGGTCCCTGTAGTTTAAGAGTTTGAAGATAAAAGTGCGTGGGGGTTGCCCGGGAGCAGGGAGGTTCGGGGAGATTCTATGGGCACGCTCCACCACAAAAACATGAGAAAAAGTACCTTCGCCGAAGAGGGATTTTAACCTCCTTGCTGGTTATCCCGAGCTCAGCTCAGGGTAACCTGCGCAGGAGGATATCTCAGGCCCCGCTGGGCCGATTTGCATAATTTTTTTTTTTGTTACAAGCAGCTAGCACTTTGCTAGCTGCTTGTAACTTCCGATCGCCGCCGCTCGCCGCCGATCCGCCGCGCCGAGTCGCTCCCCCCCGCCCCAGACCCCTGTGCTGCCTGGCCAATCAGTGCCAGGCAGCGCTGAGGGGCGGATCGGGATTCCCTATGACGTCCTGACGTCGATGACGTCATCCCACCCCGTCGCCATGGCGACCGGGGAAGCCCTGCAGGAAATCCCGTTCTCAACGGGATTTCCTGCATACTCTGATCGCCGAAGGCGATCGGAGTGGGTGGGGGGATGCCACCGCTCAGCGGCTATCATGTAGCGAGCCCTGGGCTCGCTACATGATTTAAAAAAAAAAAATTTAAAAAAAGTGCGGCGCTGCCTCCTTGCCGGATTTTTTAGACCGGCAAGGAGGTTAACAGGGCCTCTGTGAACTGCTCCGGGGCGTTGCCCTCAGCCTTCTCGGGGAGGCCTACGATTCTCACATTAGAGCGTCTTTGGCGGTTTTCGTGATCTTCCTGGTGGTCCATCCTGGATTTAATGATCTTTTGGGACTGGCTCATCTCCTTTTGTAGCGGGCGTACCGAGTCCTCAAGGTCGCTTATGTGCTTCTCGGATTCAGTCACGCAGTCCTTTAGAGCACCCAGGTCCTGGCTCAAAAAAGTAACGTCCGTCCGGACTGAGCCCAGCGTGGTGGTGATAACCGCTAGAGTGGCTTGGCAGTCTGCAATAGCCGACAGGACCTGTGTTAGAGTAGGTGTAGGCTGCTCAGACTCCGTGGGATCAGGAGTTCCGTCTTCAGAGGCCGGAGATAGCGGGGCCTCGGCGCCATCTTGGTTCCCGCTGCGGAATTTTTCCAGTTTGGCGGCAGCGGTGGAGATGCGGGGAGTCGACATGCCGGTACACCGGATCAAGTGCGTATTCAGCAGCTTGATGGGAGCACTGAGAAAAGTTAGGATACAGTCAGGATAGCTGTAGAAGGGCCTGCTGGACGGGAGCTCACTCCGCACACGTCCTCACTCCATGAGCTTACGGCCACGCCCCATTTTCATTATTTTTAAAAACCCTTGGAGGTCAAGTGGTTAACTTTGCGCGCGATGTGAATTTATCATGCCTAAACTAACTTTAGGCAAGATATAGGGCTTTTCACAGGCGTGCTAACACTTAGCACAGTTTACTGAATCAAGCCCAAAGTATGCCACATTTGCTTGGATAATTGCCAGAAAACATTGCTTATCACAAGTAGGTCATGAAGTGTCTGGCTCACCTACCCTTTGCAGACAAAATAATGGATATTGCAAAGTAATTTCTACTTAAAGTGGAATAAAACTCTGACATAACATTAAATTCAATGTGTTTTCCTACTTTTTTTTATTACCATTCAGTTACCATATTTGCTTTTGTGCACAAGTAATATTGCCTGTTTACAAATTACGAGGTCCCAAAAGTACGGTTTATCTGCTCTGAAAGTTGCCATTGCATTTTATTCATAGATTTTAATATATACATACAGCAGCTATCTAGTGAAAATTTCTCATCTGTCTCTGCTTGTCAGCTCAGTACAGTTCCGTTTTAGTTTCCTGGCTGTAACTAATTGTTGCAGTAGAGGAATGAGAACAAAGATAATGTTATCACCTCTTCAGATGCGGATCATAAGCTGAAGGGGCTTTCCATTACAGAACAAAGTGCGGTGTTTAACAGTCTGAATGCTGTTCTGCTACAATTTTTTTTAGTGGTAGTAGGTTTAAAGCGGAATATAACCCTGCATTTCAACTTTGCTCTAAAATATTATTTACAGCATATTATATGCAACCAGCATTATTTTTTTACTAGACCAGCATTGGAAGGGTTACACGCAGAGCTTTAAAGTTCCCTGGAGAGAAATGCAGATGCATTCGAAGTGTAGATAGATACATTTAACTAAGCAGAATGTAACAAGTGAGGACTGTTACACACTCTTTGTTTGGTGTTTACGTTTTTTTTAAGCGCCAGCGGTTTTCTAAATCGCCCTGAAAGCGCTTGTGCAATGATTCCCTATGAGAGAGTTCACATCTGAGCAGTTCGTTTCCGATCTGCTCAGCAATGAGCTGCCTGTACTATTTTCTGTGCGTTTTTGCTCAATGGAAGGTATAGGGAAATCGCAAAGCGCTTGAAAAAGCCCTTTGTATAGCGATTTCCCCAGTGCTTTCTTGAATAAATACATTGTATTTATTCATTTCCGGGTGAAAGAGTTCACTTCCTGACTGATGTCAGGAAGTGAAAAAAAAATCACTCTGCAAAAGCGCTTAGAAAAGCACTTTTCTATGCGCAAAATGCAGGGAAAAGCAGAGAAAAAAAACTCGTAATAAATTGCTCAGCGCTTGTGATAGCGCTGGCGATTTATGATGTGAACAAAGCCTGTTTTTTCACCTTACGCATCTGAGCAATTTTCACATTTCAGCGCTCCTCCCATTCATTCGCCAATAACTTTATCACTACTCATCACATGTAAATGATCTATATCTTTTTTTTTTTCATCACCAATTAGGCTTTTTGGGGATGGTATTTGTTTTCAGTAATTCTTTTATTTTATATGCAATATAAAGGGAAAAGCCAAGGTAAAAATGGAAAAATGCACTATTTCTCCATTTCCATCCACTATGGTAGGTACCGTGTTTCCCCTAAAGTAAGATATCCCCTGAGAATAAGCCCTAGCAGGAATTCCTAGCATGCTTGAAATATAAGACATCCCCCGAATGTAAGCCCTAGGAGCAGCCCACATGACACCAGCAAGTCACGCTCAATACAAAGCCTGGATACAGGAGAACAGCAGTATAATGCAAGTTCTACAGTCCTGTATATGTGTCAGGCAATTTGTGTTTTTGTTGGAGCCAGCCCTCCTGATCTGTC
The DNA here is from genome assembly GCF_040937935.1 of Hyperolius riggenbachi. NCBI lineage: Eukaryota > Metazoa > Chordata > Amphibia > Anura > Hyperoliidae > Hyperolius > Hyperolius riggenbachi. Next base: position 151,715,192 of record NC_090654.1, read on the forward strand.
GTGATAAGCATCAGCAGCACTTCACCTCTTCACCTTTTCCCAGGACACGCAACTTATCCTATCATAGCTCTGGGGAGCCTGACAGAGTTCTCTGTTTGCAAGAAATAGACTCTTATGCTGGGAATACACGGTATGTTTTTGAGCCATTTAGATGGCTCGATTGATAATTTCTGACATGTCCGATCTCCCGCCCGATCGATTCTGCGCTCGGTTTCGCATAGGGAACAATGAGAAAAGATAAGAAAAACGAATGGAAGATAAGAGAATTGGGTGCAAAATCGAGCGGGGAATCGATTGGGCGGCAGAATCAAGCAGCAAAAACACACCGTGTATTCCCAGCATTACCCACATGATCAGCAGAATTAATTTCTTGTAAGTGAGAGCCAATATCTGCAAGCCACAAGCTCTGTGCATGCTGCTTGTGTTTCAGTATGGCATGCAGTATATACATTTTGTATAGGAAAACTACCAGTGTTTTCCCCCACAAATAAGACATCCTCTGAAAATAAGCCCTAGCACATCTTTTGGACCAAAAATGTATATAAGACAGTGTCTTATTTTTGGGGAAACAAGGTAGTGCGACAGACATGCGCGTGCAGGTACACGTGCACGTGTGATCGGCAGCGTCAGATTTAGTGCAGGATGTAGCTGCTACATCATGGCATCCCTAGCAACACACTTTTTGGATGTAGCAGCTACGTCCTTTCATCATAAGTGGTTAAAACCACACACAAAAAAGAATGGTGTGAGAACAGATAGCGATGATTCTGTTAGTTATATTCTTTATACATTTTTACTTTATACAGTGTTTTTGGTTGTGGAACAAATTATCTGTGTTTCCATTAGTCCTTATAGGGTTATTCACTTTGATATAAGAGATAAAAGAGAGCATCTGGAATGCATTATGCTTGAAAGCCAAAGTTCCACTGTATATTATTATTATTATTATTATTATTATTACCTGGTTGATTGTTATGAATCATTTTGTTATAAATCACTTTCTGCTTGCTGGTGGCAGTTTTGACTTTGATTACCATGGTCTGCCACTATCCACTACCAGGTGGCTCTGTCCCAATTCTGGCTGCACTGGACTTTCGCTGTCCACTAGCAGGAAACCTTTCACTGACTATAGGTTCTTTTGATCCCATACCTTCCCACCTCTTTCCACAATTGTCCTAATCTTTCATCAGCTAGCTAGCTAGCATTGCTATATAACATATCCCTTTCCACTGGCATCTTCCTATCCTCACTTAAAAAGGCAGTTGTGACTTTTGTCACAAGTTAGCGGAAATTGATTTTTATTGTTTTTTTTCACAAAGTGTCATTTTCCACTAACTTGTGACAAAACATAAAATCTGCTATGAACTCACCATACACCTAACGAAATACAATGGGCTGTCTTCTTTCTAAAATGGGATCACTTGTGGGGTTCGTATACTGCCCTGGCATTTTAGCGGCCCAAAACCGTGAGGAGTAGTCTAGAAACCAAATGCCTCAAAATGACCTGTGAAATCCTAAAGGTACTCATAGGACGTTGGGCCCCTTAGCGCACCTAGGCTGCAAAAAAGTGTCACACATGTGGTATCGCCGTACTCAGGAGAAATAGTATAATGTGTTTTGGGGTGTATTTTTACACATACCCATGCTGGGTGGGAGAAATATCTCTATAAATGACAATTTTTTGATTTTGTTTACACACAATTGTCCATTTACAGAGATTTGGTTTCCAGACTACTCCTCACGGTTTAGGGCCCCTAAAATGCCAGGGCAGTTTTGGAACACCACAATTGACCCCATTTTAAAAAGAAGACTCCCCAAAGTATTCTGTTAGGTGTATGGTGAGTTCATAGAAGATTTTATTTTTTGTCACAAGTTAGCAGAAATTTCCACAAAGTGTCATTTCCCACTAACTTGTGACAAAAAATAAAATCTTGTATGAACTCATCATACACCCAACGGAATACCTTGGGGTGTCTTCTTTCTAAAATGGGGTAACTTGTGGGGTTCCTAGACTGCCCTGGCATTTTAGGGGCCCAAAACCGTGAAGAGTAGTCTGAAAACTAAATGCCTCAAAATTACTGTTCAGGGGTATAAGCATCTGCAAATTTTGATGACAGGTGGTCTATAAGGGGCCACATTTTGTGGAACCGGTCATAAGCAGGGTGGCTTCTTAGATGACAGGTTGTATTGGCACTGAAGTGCAGGAAGCGCAGGGTGTTCCTAAATCGTGACCTGGACATGGCAGCAGAGAACACGGGCATGTGATGTATTGGGTGCGTAGACCAATAAGACCGCAATACATTCTTTTTGACTAGACCCATGTTAAGGAGAAGGCCCCAAAAAATATTACGTTCGGAAACTTGGAGTGGTTTCCACCGAAAAGGCTGGGCATGGCAGCTTCTTGGATTGGTGGTTGCATATTGTGTGCGATAACGGTTGGTCTCAGCCACAATTAAGTCGTAGAGACCAGCAGTGATCAGAAAAAAAAATTCTGTCACTGCGGTGGGGCGTTTGAGGTTTTTGCTGGGTGATCAGAAGCCCGCAGGGGGCAGATTAGGGCCTGATCTGATGGATAGGAGTGCTAGGGGGTGACAGGAGGTGATTGATGGGTGTCTCAGTGGGTGATTAGAGGGGAGAATAGATGCAATCAATGCACTGGGGAGGTGATCGGAAGGGGGTCTGAGGGGGATCTGAGGGTTTGGCCGAGTGATCAGGAGCCCACACGGGTCAAATTAGGGCCTGATCTGATGGGTAGATGTGCTAGGGGGTGACAGGTGGTGACAGGAGGTGATTGATGGGTGTCTCAGGGTGTGATTAGAGGGGGGAATAGATGCAAGCAATGCACTGGGGAGGTGATCGGAGGGGGGGTGGGAGGGGGGGTTATGAGGGCGATCTGAGGGTGTGGGCGGGTGATTGGGTGCCCGCAAGGGGCAGATGAGGGTCTGATCTGATGGGTATAATAGGTAGCAGTGACAGGTGGTGACAGGGGATGATTGATGGGTGATCAGTGGGTGATTAGAGGGGAGAACAGATGTAAATATGTAAATAATGCACTGGGGAGGTGATAAGGGGGGGGGGGTCTGAGAGCAGTCTGAGGGTGTGGGTGGGTGTTTGGGTGCCCACGAGGGGCAGATTATGGTCTGATCTGATGGGTAGCAGTGACAGGTGGTGATTGATGGGTGATCAGTGGGTGATTAGAGGGGAGAACAGATGTAAACAATGCACTTGGGAGGTGATCTGAGGGCGGGTGATCATGTGCCCGCAAGGGGCAGGTTAGCGTCTGAGCTGATGGGTGGCAGTGACAGGTGGTGACAGGGGGTGATTGACAGGTGATTACAAGGGAGGGTAGATGTATACAGTACACAGGGGGGGGGGGGGGGTCTGGGGAGGATCTGAGGTTGTGGGGGGGGGGGGTGATCAGGAGCCCCCAGGGGTGGCAGTTTAGGACCTAATCTAAAAAACAACATTGACAGATCACTATCTGATGGGTGATTAGGGGGGTGATTGGGTGCAAACAGAGGTCTGAGGGGGTGATTGGGGGGGGGGGGGGTCTGAGGGGTGCTGTGGGTGATCAGGAGCAGGGGGGGCCAGATCAGTGTGTGTGTGCTTACCAGGGGGGCTGCCTCCTGCCCTGGTGGTCCCTCGATCACCGGGACCACCAGGGCAGTAGGCAGCCTGTATAAAACGCTTTGTATACATTACAAATCGTATTATATGCTTTCTATGCGGCAGATCGGGGGTTAACAACCCGCCGTTGCTGCTAATTGGCCGGCGGGTTGACGTCGCGGTTGGGCGGTGCCTAATGCCGGCAGATGCGCACAATCCCCGGCAATTCAGTCCCCCAGGAGCAGCCGCCGATCGGCGTTACGCGGTCCTGGGGGTGCCACTTTGCCGACGCCCATAGGTAGTGGGCGGTCGGCAAGTGGTTAAACAGTGTCACCTCAACCACTCCACAGAAACAGCCCTTACTAAAGTAGCCAATTATCTTCTTACAGCTAAATGCAAAGGCCATGATTCCATGCTCATCCTTCTTGACCAATTATTGGTGTTTGATATTGTTGACCACACCTTATTTCTACAGATACTTTCAACTTTCGGTATAAAGGGTCTTGCTCTCTCCAGGATATCTTCCAATCTCCCTGGAAGGTCTTTCACTAACTATAACAAGTAACTTGTCTATATATCTTATCTAAAGTTTAGAAATCTAGCTGCAGCTTCAACAGTTTATGTTTATTTATTCCTGTGATACAATGAGAGCGGCCATGTTTTGTATGTCACATTACACATAGGCAAGCTGCAACTGCATCTCCAGCCCTCAGCTCACTCCTCTCTTCTCCTCCCTCCTCCCCTCTGCCTCTGAAATCTCTGGCTAGTAACCTCCTCCTCCTGCCCAGACTGAGCTCCCATAAGCCCTTGCTACATAAAGTGCCAAGGCACTTTGAGCTGTGGACGAGGCTTGTTTAGTTTATAGGGAATTAGAACATTAAAACAAAAACAAAAAAATATTTGGCTTGAGGAATGCCCTCTCTGGCATGTGAGAGGACGTGTTTCGCTTAAGCTCCGCTCACCGGCTTCAATTATCCTATTCCATCCTGTCTACTACATCCATGTATCTCATTCTAAACAAGCTGCTGTGTGCCCTGGACCGTGCTGACCAGCATCATGGGCCCTGAAGCTCAAAAAGATAAAGACAAAGATAAGGAGAAGATTGTGGCCCGCTAGACCAGTACCGCCAGGCGGCCCAAGATGGCGTCTCCCCAGAGATCAACGCACCTCCCTCTCCAGACTCTGAAGCTGATCCGGCTCCCACAACTGCGCAAATATTGGAGGCCATCAATACTCTGCACACTTCACTGACCAAGACCTTTACCACTAAGGTGGGAGAAGTGAAAGCCGACATACAATTACTCCGTGCCGATCTGGGTAACCTACGTGACTGTGTGAGTGACACCGAACGGTGGATCTCTGATCTGGACGATAATACAAGAAACATACCGCGGGAGATGGCTGACACGCAGCAACAGCTAAAGACCATGATCCAAGAGAACATGGAAAATCGGCTGCAGCGAAACAACATCCGCCTGATAGGCCTCCCGGAGAAGGCAGAGGTAGATGATGCCGAAGGCTTCCTAGAGCAATTACTTACTGCGCACTATGGCCGAGAAACGTTCACATCCTGCTTCTCGGTAGAGAGGGCCCACAGAATACCGTCCATAGTTCAACCTCCCGGCGCCATGCCCCCGTTTCATCGTTCGCCTGCTCGACTTCAGAGACCGAGATACGGTCCTCCGCCTAGCACGAGAGAAAGGTATCATACAAACGGGCAATGTGTCGGTCTCCATTTTCCCGGACTTTGGTGTCAAGACCCAAAAACAGAGAGCAAGCTTCATAGAAGTTAAAAAGAAGCTACGAAATCGCGGCCTACAGTACGCCATGTTGTTTCCTGCTCGTCTGCGAGTTGTGGCAGAGGAGAAAACGCACTTCTTTACTACTGCTTCGGAGGCCACATCTTGGCTAGAAAAACTTCCAGCAGCTTCACAGCAGCAAGTTACCTGAAGGTTTCTACTTTACCTGGGCCCCGCAAGTATTTCTTCAGTGACTATATTGTTTCCTGTTATAGCATTTGAGCTGCCATTTATCATCTTATCTTGAATCCTGATAGCTTTTTAAAGCCTGGGTAACAACTCAATAACTTATTAGGCTTTATTTTTTTTTTTTTACAAAATATGTGTTATAGATGTGCTTATAGTTAAAGTTCATATATGCTACTTGCAGTTTTATTTTCTGTACTATGCTGATATGCTGGGCCCATGGCTAATCATTGTTAAGGCAGAATGATTTATATATTTTGTCATGTCTAGCCGGCTTGAGCCGGCATGTTCCTTGCGCATTGTGCTGACTTTTTATATACCCCCCCCCCCCCCCAGGGACAGATGGCATCTTATTTTATAAAGTGCAGAGTTTTTCACAGGTTTTTATTAATTGAGGTACTGCGCTTCTGCACCAGTGAAGGTCTACTATTGGGTTTAATGCTCCGGCCTTATTCTATTGGCAAGGAGCTGGGTTTTTGTTTTCATTTTTGTTCTTATTATGCCCACTGCACTAAAAGCTTTTGATTTACTTCTGATCCTCATGATTTTATGATTAATTTACTCACAGGTTGGATATGGCTACCAAGGTATCTTTTATAACATGGAATGTGCAAGGGGTGAGGGATACAATTAAAAGGTCAGTAATACTCAATGTGCTTAGAAAGCATTCAGTAGATGTTATTGCTCTCCAGGAGACGCATATGGATAATGCAATGGAGCGTGCCCTTTTAAGGACTTGGATCGGATTGAGTTACCACTCTGTATTTACCTCCCAATCAAGGGGATTATCACTATTGATCACACGCAGAGTGCACTTTCAATATCGGGATTCTATGGTAGACAGTGAGGGAAGATTTATTTTTCTTCACTGCTTATTATATAATACCCCAGTACTTATTCTTGTTCTGTATGTACCACCTCCGTTCCAATACGATATAATTAAACGGGCACAATCCTTTATATCAAATCACCCACAACTACCTTCCATCTGGTTTGGAGACTTGAATTATGTTCTTTTTCCTGCGCTAGACATATATCCTAATTTAAGCACTGCTCCTACCTCCACTAAACTATTACAAATGCTTCGACTTGTCTCGATATCAGATCACTGGCATGATAAATATCCTGATACCCCAATGTACTCCTGCCACTCTGCTACTCATCATACTAGATCACGCCTTGATTATGTTCTGGTTAGTGACTCCTTACTACCTAACTGCACTGCAGTGGAGTACTTACCGGCTGTCCTATCAGATCATTCCCCCTGTAAAGCTACCTTTTCTTGGTCTTTTCCACCAAGATCCGATCTGTGGAAACTTAACCCTTTCTGGTTAACTAAGCTATCACCAACTATTCAACTAGAGTAGGGTGACCATATTTTGATTTCCAAAAAAGAGGACGATCACAACAGCATGTGGGCGTGGTCATGGGTGGGGCCAAATATACAAGACCTTAGCAGTGTGCTGTTCAACTTCGTGGGCATGGAGGGACGTTTTTTTTTTCCAGACCACATGGTGGAGGGCCTGCCAACCACAAAATGAAATCAGATTCGCAGAAGAATTTCCCACAAAATGCAATGAGATTGGCAGCAGATTTCCCCACAAATGTGCGGACAAGGTATATGTCCGCAGTATAGGTTAGATAGGAATATGGCCCCAGTATAGCTTAGAATCTCAGAGCCTTATGCTCCCACAGGCTGGCCACACAGCAGAGTGACTTCACTGCTAACTCAGGCCCTTATGCTCCCACAGGCCGCCCACACAGCAGAGTGACTTCACTGCTAACTCAGGCCCTTATGCTCCCACAGGCTGCCCACACAGCACCAGCGTGACTTGAATCAATTCACTGACACTGACAGACTGAACTCAGGGCTCAGGCTGTGCTGCTGAGCTGCTCCCACAGGTCACACACAAACAGCACCAGTGATCAGCCCAGCGTGAGTCCCACTGAACTGAGGCTGTCTCTGGCTGTCTCCACCCCTCTGCTCTGCAATTTGCTCTGTCTCAGTGGATGGGGGCGGCTGGAGGTAGAGCAGAGCAGCAGGAAGGGATTGACTCACTGCCTAGCCTGAGGAAGAGCCGTTTGAGTCAGGAGTCAGGAGCTGAATGAGATGAGCCGAACACTGGGAGCCCAAGCTGCAGAAGAACAGCTTGCAGAGAGAGAAGATCCACTGAGGCTGAGATGAGCCAAACACTGTGAGCCAGCGACAGAAGAACCACTTGCAGAGATTTACTGAGGCTGAGATGAGCCAAACACTGCGAGCCCAAGCAGCAGAAGAACCGTTTGCAGAGAATCTCTGCAAATGGTTCTTCTGCCTTGGGCTCGCTGTATTCGGCTCATCTCAGCCTCAGTGGATCTCTGCAAGCAGTTCTTCTGTCGCTGGCTCACAGTGTTCGGCTCATCTCAGCCTCAATGGATCTCCGCAAGCTGTTCTTCTGCCACTGACTCGCAGTGTTCGGCTCATCTCAGCTTCAATGGATCTCTGCAAGTGTGTTCGGCTCTCCGGACAGATCAAATATCCGGGAGGACAGCCCGGACAGGTCTGAAAAAGTGGACCTGTCCGGGCAAAAGAGGACACATGGTCAGCCTAAACTAGAGTCTAGGTTGCAGGAGTCCATTGAGAGCCAGGGTACAGATATTTCTTTTACTTCAATTTGGAGTGTTGCTAAAACCTATATTAGGTCCCTCCTTTGTAAAGAGTTAAACTTATGCAAGAAGACATCTGCTTGTCAGGAACAAACAGCAAAACAGGTTTTAACTGAGGCTGAGAAAGCATTCACTGCTACCCCTAATATACTGACAGAACAAGAATATAAGCATAAATTAGCACTATATGAGCAACTGCTGACAGAAAAAGCACAATGCAAGTTGTTATTTTCTAAACAAGACTGGTATGCATTTGGGGAACAATGTGGTGCCTTACTTGCCAAAATTTCCAGATGAAGGGAATCACCCCAGGTGATTACTAGTATAAGTGACCCACATGGTAACATATTGACTGGTCCAGATCTGATCCTTGGCAGATTTGAAGCCTACTACAAAACGTTATATACCAAACACAAATAAATCTCCTTCCGTAATTCATGGTTACCTAGATGTAACAATTGTGGAATTATCTCCGTGGTCAGCGCACAAGATGTGCGCTGACACTGCGGAAGTCCTCCACAAGCGTATTAAACGACAGAACCCAGCTTTGGTACAATGCACCTGTAGAGAGAGAATTCCCACCAGCAGATGGAGCTGTGGAGTGCAGAGGAATAAAGCCTCTGCACTGCCACAGACACCAGACAGGAATTGTACGAGAGGAAGCAATACAGGGCAAGATTAGAGAGAAAGTGAGCACAGAGACAAAATGTATGTGTGTTCACCAATCTAGTCGCCACCCGGCGACGGTAAACACACAACAGCGGAAACCAAGTTGGAACACAATCGCAAGAGTGGCGATTGCCAACAGTGACACAAGACCGAGTAGAGACAGAGCACAAGTATAGCGAGAAAAACACAGCAAAAAACAATGATCAGAACACCAAGGAAAATAACAAACGCACTCGCTAAGCGCGGTCGCCGCACGAAAAGCGCAACAGCGACAAAACGCGCTATTGGCGCGGTCTCCGCACGAGAAGCGCAACAGAGACAAAACGCGCCAACCCTAACTAACCCATGAAACATGAAAATGAAAAGAGAACGCGAACGCTTGTTAAAACGGTTACCTCACCGAGCCTACAGCAAGGGTTCGTTCCAGACAAGACAGACAGAAGGAGTAACCAGTAGCAACCGCAGCTCTGGCCTACACTCCCAGACAGAGTACAGAAGGAACCACCGCCACTACCGCTAAGGTGCATGCGATCCAGACAGACAGACAGATGGAGCAACCAGTAGCAACCGCTGCTCTGGCTTGTATCCCTAAGACAGAGTACAGAAGGAACCATCCCCCACTACTGGTTGAACTCGATGGACGTATGTCTTTTTTCAACCAAAATAACTATGTAACTGTGTACCGCTAGGGCGAATGCGATCCCAACAGACAGAACGATTTCCTGTCGACCGCCGCTGGCGACAAGACAATCACAACAGATAGACAGACAAGGCAATACAGATAAATAAGAAACACCGAGAGCCCAATATAGTGTAGTATGTATTGGAAACCGTGGATAAATGTAAGTGTGAGATGAATATACTCACAAACATGGGTTACCTCTTAGGCAACCACTGTAGATGCAGGTGAGGAGATTAGACCTGTCCTCACTCAGGATTAAGATGTCGCTCTCTGTAGGTCAGAAAAGTAGGGGTAGGTCACCCCTCCACCAGGGGTGGACACAGTATTATCGTAAGAGAACAGAGGCGCTATTCGTGCTACTGACAAGCTACTGTTTGTCCCCTATCTTATTGCCTGATGAAGCGGGATCTTAGCAAACAATTCGCAAAGGCTGAGACTCCAGGTAAGTTAGCAGGAACAAACCTCTACGACCAGCAAGGAATTCTGGGTGCAAAAGGTATTTATACTGCAAGCCATCAAAGGAAGCAGCTAAGCAATTTGCATGACAAGTGGATGCAAATTCCTCACCAGCAGAGCAACTCTGAAACTTGCAGTGTGAAGACAGGTCTCCTTTCCAGGGACCTGCAGCACTCACCCCTACAAAATGGTCAAAAAGCTGTCTGTCTGCGCCCCCCCCCCTACAGACGGTTTCCAGACGTCTCTCAAAACTGATATTTCCCAAAAAATCTGACTGAACACTCATGAAGGTCGGGTCAGCCTGACAAGGCCCAATTCCAGAGTCAATCCTCCCAAAACCGTCCTCTTCGGAAGCAGAAGCCATCGAAACATGCCCATCAGTACTACAAGTCTCAGCGTAACACCCATCAGAACTGTGAATGCCAGAGAAGAACCAATCGACACCCTCCAAGCAATACCCACCACCTTCCAGGGACCGTCCAAAAATACCAAACCTGCCAATACCTATTCGAAGTGTCCCTTTCAACAGAGAAGCCACTGTTGATCCCATCCAGGGTACCAAGAAATATTTCTCCCAGAATCTCCCAGAACACTTTGAAGCTCCGCAGAGATCCCAAGAGGCCAGAACGCTCACCAGGCTCACATGGAGAACTACCAAGAACCCCTATGGAACCTATGACAATTCCGGATTCAGGATTACCAGGACAACCATCAAGATCAGGCCTTTCAGGGACCACTTCTGGGTATGCAGGCAGGCAGGCAATATTAGAACATGTCTCCACCGAGGAAGCATCTGAGCATGCTTGTAACCGAGACACACTTGGGCTTTCTGGGTCACAGAGCACATCGGGGTACAGTAGCACAAGAGAAACCTCAGGACATGTCGAGGAACTGCCAACCTCAGAGTCCATCACGACAAGACCAAAACCAGGACCGGGCATAGGATCATCACGAGTAGTGGTCACAAGTACTGGACTTTCAAAAGAAGACTTGGACTCAGACGTCTCTGTGACTGTAATTGTATCCAAGCAGAACTCATCATTGACTACCCATGACTGAAGCTCCACAAGAGCTGCAAAAGTAGTCAGTACAGCAGCAATGCCTACTGAAGTGGGCAATACCTCAGATGGCCCTGCGGGGCAGGAGGCACCTCCTAAAAGTTCTGCACCCTTTGGGAGGAACTCGGAGACCTCCAGAACATCAAACAAAACTTCAGGACCCTTATTTCCCAAGTTTTCTGACAAAGCACTCCAGGATTCTGAACTATCCATGGTACAGGGCCGAACATCAAACACATTCTGCGGATAGGGTAGAGGTCCCAGGGATGGTTTTACCATACGCTGGGACTGAATTTCATCTTTATGAACAGGATGCACAGGAATATCTAGTGAAACAAACACTGACTCCCTGAGTCTAGTTTAACTGCAGGCAGAAAAACAGATAAAATTAGCTGCAATACCTAGACGAGCCTCTGGGCTCCCTGCAGGAGATTTATTGCAAGGCAACATTGACTCATCCAGAGTACAGGGTGGAAAGTCAGTACTTTCCTCAGAGCAAGAAAGGGACTCACAAATGTCAGTGCGAGTGGACATCATAGTTTCATTCATGGTACAGGGCAAGCTCACAGGAACACCTGAAAAACAGGCATTATCTCGCACAGATTCAAACTACACACAAGCAGCAGAAAATCTTTCAGAATTCACACAGGTGTCAACCACAGTAGTACACCCATTCATTTCAGATCGCACAGTGTCTAAACTCACTTGCTTTACCCCAGAAAGGCAGGAACAATCATCTGATAACGGTGTCTCTTTATTGGAGTCAATTGGTTGGTGTGTGTGCAATTCATCCAAAATCGTCTGCCACACACAAATCACCGGATCCACAAAACATTTGTCACACTCATCAGAGTCAATCAAAGTATACACAGAATCGATACAAGCATTAAGAATCTGTTCGCTTTTTGCGATGTAAAAATCGCAAAACGCCTTCCAATCAAACTCAAACTCCTCAATCAAAGCCTCAATCTCCCACGGAGCGAATGGAGGCTCAAACAACCCCATATCAAAGAAACACTCATACGGGTTGGGATCAGGAACATGCATAGATTTTTTTACTGCTTTAATACAATGTATAATTCTGCCAATAATAGGATCCACATATGCTTTTGCTTTGGGTAATGAAACCTGAGAAAAGTCGTACAAAATCGGAAATTCCCTCTACACTGGGAATTTCGGTTTGGCTGATCATACTGTAACGATTGTGGAATTATCTCCGTGGTCAGCGCACAAGATGTGCGCTGACACTGCGGAAGTCCTCCACAAGCGTATTAAATGACAGAACCCAGCTTTGGTACAATGCACCTGTAGAGAGAGAATTCCCACCAGCAGATGGAGCTGTGGAGTGCAGAGGAATAAAGCCTCTGCACTGCCACAGACGCACACACAGACAGGAATTGTACGAGAGGAAGCAATACAGGGCAAGATTAGAGAGAAAGTGAGCACAGAGACAGAATGTATGTGTGAGTTCATAGAAGATTTTATTTTTTGTCACAAGTTAGCGGAAATTGATTTTAATTGTTTTTTTCACAAAATGTCATTTTCCGCAAACTTGTGACAAAAATAAAATCTATGAACTCACCATACTCCTAACGGAATACCTTGGGGTGTCTTCTTTCTAAAATGGGGTCATTTGTGGGGTTCCTATACTGCCCTGGCATTTTAGGGGCCCTAAACCGTGAGGAGTAGTCTTGAAACCAAATGTCGCAAAATGACCGGTGAAATCCTAAAGGTACTCATTGGACTTTGGGCCCCTTAGCGCACTTAAGGTGCAAAAAAGTGCCACACATGTGGTACCGCCGTACTCAGGAGAAGTGGTATAATGTGTTTTGTGGTGTATTTTTACACATACCCATGCTGGGTGGGAGAAATATCTCTGTAAATGACAATTGTTTGATTTTTTTTTTACACACAATTGTCCATTTACAGAAAGATTTCTCCCACCCAGCATGGGTATGTGTAAAAATACACCCCAAAACACATTATACTACTTCTCCTGAGTACGGCGATACCACATGTGTGACACCTTTTTGCAGCCTAGGTGCGCTAAGGGGCCCAACGTCCTATTCACAGGTCATTTTGAGGCATTTGTTTTCTAGACTACTCCTCACGGTTTAAGCAAGAAGTTTTGAATCAGGATGATACCATTTATTGGCTAACTTAGAGATGGATAAACAGTGAGCTTTCGACTTATAAAAAGCCTTCGTCGGACTGGTTCCTGACCAAAACTGAAAAACACAGCTTATATACACAGGGCCGGATTTGTACTTCTTACCGCCCAAGGCCGACTATTACCAGCCGCCCCAACCGAAACCGTATCCTACCACCTCTCTCCACACACACACACCCAAAAAACTTTGGGCCGATGGTGTCCACTATTGCGGCTAATGCCGAGGTCTCCATGGAAACGTGAAGTGAATCAATCATGTCACATGGGGGAACTGGTCAATCAAGCGATCTACAGGTGATGGGCGTGGTGGGAGCCATCCACCACACACACATAGTCAAAAGTGGCTCACAATTGGACATTGGGTGGGGTCAGCAACACGTAAAAGTGAGTCCTGTACCCACTGCTGTCTCCAGGGTAACAGCGCTGGCCAATCAATAATTAAGAAATGGGTACTGTGAGAGGCTGCTTTCTGTATTATGTACTATTTGCTGGTGCTGCCCCTTGTCCTTTCATCCCCCACACCAAGTGCGTGGGACCCGGCCTTCTGTAACTGCCTGCAGCTGCTAGTCATTGGAAAAGGTCTGGCTTTTTGCTAGTCACACACTGTTCACAAACGTTTGGTTAACGGACTGCAGCTGCCTGTAGCACAGCACAGGCAAATGCCAGTTGGTACTAATAGTGCAGTTATCCTGATCACTTTCATTTGTTTGGACACTTGCAAATAATGCCCTGCAAATAATGCCCACTGTCTGCAGGCCGCCCCTTGTTTATCTGGTGCCCTAGGCCATGGCCTATGTGGCCTTGCCAGAAATCCGGCCATGTATATACACTGACATACAGAGGAGAAACATTCTTTAGCAAACATAAATGTAATTAGATGCCTTAACTGTTACTGAGGAGGCTTTCCCAGGCATTGTATCTAAATTGATAAGATCAATAGAATCCTCAACATGACATAAAGCAGACTCTAGTGATGAAGAGACATCGTAAATTCCGAATTCAAATGGTAACAGGCCTGGTTACATGCACCATTAATTCTAAGAGAATTGTGGCATTTAAAGCCAGCACCTGAAAGCAAATAAAATGAATAGTGACAGTGAATTCCATCTTACACAGCATATGGCACAAAAAAGAATGAAAAGATAGAAACATTTAAATTAAAAGAATTGTGGCATTTAAAACCCATCGTACCAGCACAAGAAGTTAGAGTCCTTGTTTAAACCATCTTCTACAGTTTTGAACCAATGTATAAACTTAGTTTCTTGTGTTAGTCTCATGTTTCCCGATTTGAAGCCACCCATTAATACAGTGACGCGAAAATCGCTTAAACTGTGTCCAGGTAAACAAAAGTGTGTTGGTATTGGGAGATCAGTATATTTTGCAATATCCTTTTTCCTGCTGTTAATAGTGGATCTGTGGTGTGTCATGCAATCACGCAGTGGTTGACTTGTTTCTCCCACATAAATTCCTTTGGGGCATTTTGCACACATGATCACGTATACCACATTAGATGAGTCGCAGGAAAAGGTGCCTTGTACTTTGTATTCCTGTTGTGTACCTGGTATTAGTATCCTGTCAGTGGAATGGATGTGTTTACAGGTCCCACACGTTTTCCCTCGGCAGGGGAATGTTCCATTCTGTTCTTGCCATTTAAGGCACTCCTCACTATCATCTGCTTAAGATTGGGTGGCTGTCGGAACGCTAGGAGGGGAGGTTCAGGGAATATCTTTTTCAGTCTCTGATCCTTGTGTAGAACAGGATGAAGTTCTTTTGCAATCTTTCTTAAGATTTCCAGGCGTGGGTTGTAGGTTACTACCAGTGGGACACGGCTCTCTTCCTGGCTCTGCTTGTACTCCAGGAGCTGAGTCCTAGGGATGTTGTTAGCTTTCTTGATTTGGGTCTCAGCCATTAGAGGATTGTATCCCTGTTTTATGAAATTCTTCTTCAGGTAATCCAGGTGTTTGTCTTTGTCATCCTTGTCAGAACAGATCCGATTGCATCTTATTGCCTGGCTGTAAATGATGGAATTCTTTATATGTTTGGGGTGGAAACTGTCATACCTGAGGTATGTGGGACGATCCGTCGGTTTGCGGTACATGGACGTTTGTAAGCTGTTCTCTCTGATGTATATGGTGGTGTCAAGAAAGTTAATCTCCCTGTGAGAGTAGCTCAATTTAAGTTTGATTGTGGGATGGAAGGCATTGAAGTTCCTGTGAAATTGGATAAGATCCTCACGGTTTAGGGCCCCTAAAATGCCAGGGCAGTATAGGATCCCCACAAGTGACCCCATTTTAGAAAGAAGACACCCCAAAGTATTCCGTTAGGTGTATGGTGAGTTCATAGAATATTTTATTTTTTTGTCACAAGTTAGTGAAAAATGACACTTTGTGAAAAAAAAAACAATAAAAATAAATTTCCGCTAACTTTTGACAAAAAAATAAAATCTTCTATGAACTCGTCATACACCTAACAGAATACCTTGGGGTGTCTTTTTTCTAAAAAGGGGTCACTTGTGGGGTTCCTATACTGCCCTGGCATTTTACGGGCCCAAAACCGTGAGTAGTCTGGAAACCAAATGTCTCAAAATGACTGTTCAGGGGTATAAGCATCTGCAAATTTTGATGACAGGTGGTCTATGAGGGGACGAATTTTGTGGAACTGGTCATAAGCAGGGTGGCCTCTTAGATGACAGGTTGTATTGGGCCTGATCTGATGGATAGGAGTGCTAGGGGGGTGACAGGAGGTGATTGATGGGTGTCTCAGGGGGTGGTTAGAGGGGAAAATAGATGCAATCAATGCACTGGGGAGGTGATCGGAAGGGGGTCTGAGGGGGATCTGAGGGTTTGGCCGAGTGATCAGGAGCCCACACGGGGCAAATTAGGGCCTGATCTGATGGGTAGGTGTGCTAGGGGGTGACAGGTGGTGATTGATGGGTGTCTCAAGGTGTGATTAGAGGGGGGAATAGATGCAAGCAATGCACTGGCAAGGTGATCAGGGCTGGGGTCTGAGGACGTTCTGAGGGTGTGGGCGGGTGATTGGGTGCCCTAGGGGCAGATAGGGGTCTAATCTGATGGGTAGCAGTGACAGGTGGTGACAGGGGGTGATTGATGGGTGATTGATGGGTGATTAGTGGGTGTTTAGAGGAGAGAACAGATGTAAACAATGCACTTGGGAGGTGATCTGATGTCGGGTCTGTAAGGAATTCTAAGCATAAGTATATACACTGTCAGCCATTTTGTCCCTTCTGCAGTGATCTTAGGATCCATGTATAATGCATTTAAGCTTCTAGTCTAGCTATAGATTGGAGCCTGTACCTGTTATGCATCACTGCATCTTTACTTCTGCTTTCCTGTTCTATCTTTGCCTATCTCTCTACGTATACCGGAAAATATTAACCGCATCGGCCGAATGAAACCGAAAGTAACTTTGTATGTACCACCCTAACTGTCAATGACACCTGCAGAGATATGTCATTATGTTTATGCCGGGAAATTCCTATCATGTAAATTTGCCAGAATTTTTATATCTATTGAGTTTGCGCAGTCTATACAAATTTGTGTATAAATATAATGCTCGAAGGCAATACACTCAATCTGCTTTTCAACTACAACCTGTCTGTGTGTCGTTCATTGTGTGGTTGATCAGATTCAATGCTAGTACTAGCTAAGAAATCACAGAGTATTATTTATAGGTCATCCCTGAAGGTCAAGTGGGTCTGAAAAGTGACCATTCCTTTCAGCTGGGGTTCTCGTCCAGGATTCTTTGAACACTTCACTTCTTCAATTCACGTAAGTAATAATTATGTCTTTGTTTTAAGGACTTTTTGTTACTCATGTGAATTGTCGTGACTGTCGATGCAGGCAACTCCGGTTTGAATAGTATTCAGACTTGGGGTCTAAATTTTTGATAGTATAGTTTTCAATATATAGACCTTAATTGAAAAAAAAAAAAAGGAGGAGGGGACAGGGAATAGGTTTGACTTTTGATAAGTCTAAATTTAAAAATTTTAGGACTTTTTAGGTAAAAGTCTGAATGAATTGGGTGTCAGATTTTTTGGGGGAAAATCTGTCTGTCTGGGTCTGATCAGCTCAGTAATAGTTTCTTCAGGAAAGAAAGGATTCCTTTTGGTAAGGAATATAGGCCATAAAAGTTATAAGGGTTTTGATAGGCGCCATAGTACATTGATTATGTGGGTTCAAATACTTTGTGATTTCTAATATATGTTTTGTCTACTTGTCTTACTTGTCTGTTTATCTTACATCTGTTGCATAGAAGTATAAGATAATTTGTTGGTTTTTGTTTTTCATTTTTGTGGAACTTCAAGCCCAAAATCATTATATAGAGTGATTTTGGCTCCACTGTATTGTGTTTACACGTAGACATCTACATTGAGTATGTAACTTTAAATGAGTCTGTGATTTCTATTATGTGTTTTGTGGTGTGAAATTTGTCATATATATTTGTGTTTCTTGTCTGGTTGGTTTTATGTAATAATAAATTTGACAAATTACACATAATAGATTCAGTTTAAAAAGAATCCCTAGACTTAAATAATATATTTCTCTATTTATACAGTAACCTTAATAACTGGCCAAGAAAATATATTATAAAATTTAATTGGGTCCAATGGGCCAGGACATTGTTAAGTTAATTCCTGTCCCTACGCCTATGAATTTTGAGTCATGTGTAGATTTTGTTATAAGGGTATCTGGAAAAGAATATTTAGTTCATCCCTGGATAGAAAATATAGTCAAGAGAGGACCATAGAAATGAATTTTAGTCCACAATTCCCTTTAAATGGGAGTAATAGTCTAATCCATATGGAATTGATTAAAAACTTATGTTTAAAGGGCGCAAAAGATTTGTCACATACTAACTGGGACTATGAGTATATGTACCAAGGGGGGGAGAATTGGTTGAAAGTTGCCCCTCATTATTTTTACCAAACAGGTGACTAGTAATGTGTGTTTTATGTATGTTCTCCGTGTATAGGTTGCGCCAGCGATGATAGAATATATAAATTGTTATAAGATCCTTACTGTGTTTCTGAGAGATCATTAGTAAAATTAATATTAAAGACACTCATAAAATTCAGATAAGAGCGGTCACTTACTAAAATCGCCAGTATAAATTCTATGAACGTACAAAACTGGTTTCAGATGCCATATTTAACAAATATCTGTTTATACTGAGATTTGTACATTGACCGTCAGAAATTATATGAACAAAATAATAAAATATGTATGTGTCATTTTGTATAGTCCTTTGTGTAAGAAAAAAAAAATTCAGAAATACAGTAATGTAATTAATTATTGCAAACTTAGGTAAAGTTCATAAGGATATAGAATAACATGTATCATAATGTATTCATATGTATTGTGTGTAAATTGAGAGTTGTATTGAGTACATGCTTGTGATATGTATGGTAGAGAGGTGGTACCCGCAGGGGAGTAACAATAAGGGGTAATAATCACTTCTATAGATGTTTTAAATAGTAACAATCCTTAACACACTGTTCCCAATCCCCTTCTTGCACCTCTGACACTGTGCTTGTCCTTGGCAAGTTTTGGTACGCTGTATCAATTGCTATGTATGAAGTACCTGGGGGGGGGGGCCCATGTAAAACCTGCACCAGGGCCCACAGCTCCTTAGTTACGTCACTGGGCACCCGTGAAAGTATGTGTTAAAACTATGGGTATATCTGCCTCATAAAATAGGTTTTCTTCTTTCTTATTAGGAGATTACTTCTTTAAATTATTTATTCTCAAGTAGTTAATTAGACAGATACGCACTCCTATGGGTAATGATTTTTAGATAAATGCAGATGTAATTTTGAAATAGTTAGAAATAAAAGAGTTAAATTGTATCGAGATATGTCCGGTTCTATGACAAGGGATTCATTTTTTTATTGGTGTTTCCGGGTGGCTGCGCGAAACACCTGCTTGTGGGTTTTTTCTTCTGCCAGTAAGAAAAATGAGGAAGTAACTAAACGTACTAGTTTGTCATTTTTTTTTCCCCTGCTGAAGGAAAAAAAATGCATTTAAAAGCCTTTATGAGCGTAGAATATATCTGTATACATACATATGTATATATGTATGTACGTGTATAGAAGTAGAAAGGAATTTTATGAGTTATATTATTGGATTGTTCGGAACAGTGGATAATTTATATGTTCTTTTTGAGAAATATTTTAAGTTAATTGTCATATTTATCTACACAACATCTTGGGTTTTTTCTTAATTAGATGTTAGAGGTTAGTAAATAATGACATAGCAGTCATTATTTTCTCCTGAAACTTAGTATCCTTAAATTAGATTAGATTAATTGATACCAACTGTCACCCAGGTCCATATGTATGTGAATGAAGTTTCCCATACTGCAGAATAGATTTTTGGAGTTTTTATATCATGTCCAAAAGAGGTTCTGATATTTTTTCATAGGTAGTATAGTGAAATCATATATCATAGTTTGGGGCCAATTTGGAAGGGAGCCGGTTGACTTGTCTGTGTTTTTTTGGGGGTGAGGAAACTGGAGTGCCTGGGGGAAACCCATGCAGACACGGGGAGAACATGCGGACTCCTTGCAGATGTTGACCAGGCAAAGATTTGAGTAACATTGTAAGGCGAGAGCACTGGCTGCTACGCCACCGTGTTACCTTAGTTTTTTTGTGTAAAATGAATTGAGTTTTAGTACAACCTAAATAACCTTATGGATATGATGGCAATTGTCACTTGGACCCATAATATGTGTAATTAGAGTTAGAAGTTTTATCACATTTTTTTAAAAAAAAAGTAGTAGTCAGTGGTGTTCATTTGAACAGAATTTCTATGGACTACTGAAATAACATTATATTTCGGAGTCATATAGGATTCATATATTATATTCAGTGGTTCAATGCAGATCATTCCTAGACATATTGAGGGAAAAATTTTGCTCATATGTTGATAGGGAATGTTTTAATTAAAACTCCTAACAGATAGATATCTTATATAAAAACACACCCACTTTTTGTTGAAATGCTGCCTCTGTAAAGCCTCTGATAAAATCCTCCAAATTTTGCTGGTCTGCTCCGCCAGTACAGGAAATAAGCCCTCATTATAAATAAATCTCTCTCTCTCTGCGCCACACAGAGAGAAGAAGAAAAAAAAATGCTCCTCCAAGCCACATTGTCAAAACAAAACGCAAATGCCGACATTATGATTTAAATGATTCTAAGTATCACTGTTACGGAGATATTGTATCTGATCGTAGATTTGTAAAACTATGACGCAATTTGGGATCTGTCAGCAAGATTTGCATAAAAACACTGAATTTTCTGTATCTGAGGGTATATGCTGAAATCTGCATATACTTTAGCAGAAATGCCATTTAAGGCTTAATATATGGGTCCAGGTCATTCTTGTGGTCATCTCCTGTATTTAGTAAGAATATATGTTTTTTTTAAGCCCAAAAGTCCTTACACTCAGCATAGGAAAATAAGAACATTTTTTCATCTTTAGAAAAATAGTTTTTTTTAGTTTGCTTAAACTTCTTTTGACAAAATGCAGAATCATTTGATGTTGGTATGACAATTATTTTATGGATTTTTCACTGTTCTGAAGACTCCAGAGAGAAAAAAATACACTGTTTAATTTTATAGTGTACTGATTAGAAACTTTATCTCTGTTTAGTAAGGAGACCTTAGCCTAGTCTCTCTAGTGCTGTTTCTGTGTGTCTCGGGGACAACCATAGTTGTAGTACCTTAAGCGCACTATAGGGATAAGGACACTATAGATGTTCTTTGTATGTCTGTGGCTAAAAATCTGAAAGGGGACCCAACCCTATTACAGGGAGACAGTGCTGGCCACTGTTCCGCTGTACTGTGACTAGAGTTGGGCCGAACCTCCGATTTTAGGTTCGCGAACTTCCGCGGAAGGTTCGGTTCGCGTTAAAGTTCGCGAACCGCAATAGACTTCAATGGGGATGCGAACTTTGAAAAAAAAAAAATTATGCTGGCCACAAAAGTGATGGAAAAGATGTTTCAAGAGGTCTAACACCTGGAGGGGGGCATGGCGGAGTGGGATACACGCCAAAAGTCCCCGGGAAAAATCTGGATTTGACGCAAAGCAGCGTTTTAAGGGCAGAAATCACATTGAATGCTAAATGACAGGCCTAAAGTGCTTTAAAACATCTTGCATGTGTATACATCAATCAGGTAGTGTAATTAAGGTACTGCTTCACACTGACACACCAAACTCACCGTGTAACGCACCGCAAACAGCTGTTTGTGTAGTGACGGCCGTGCTGGACTGGTGCGCACCATGGCGAGAGTGCAGGTTTTGGTGGCTTTACAGCCCATATGGTCGCCTTGCTGATGTAGCTGAATGACAGAACAGTGACTGTCCAGCTGATCAAATTTGGTCTGACCACAATGAAGCAACGACCTTATTATCTTTTGTGTGCCCCCCGAGACACTCATCTAGGCGCCGGTCATTGCTTCATTGTGATACGCAAGCCCCTTCACCACGGCAAGGTAATGATCACGAAGGGGAATGGGCGCATGTACATGCCTTTTCTTTTGTTGTTGCAGCTGCCCGCAGTGCAGCCAGAAAAATTAGGCAGTCATGTACACGCACCAGAAAAATTATTACAGCGGCCTAAAAAATTCAGCAATCCGTCTGGAGTCCCGGACCCTGTTGGTGGTGGCGGAGAAGGTAGTCAAGCGGCCTGCAGGCAGACATGCTGTGTGGAGGGACTGGGAGCGACTTAGTCTTCTTGGGGCAGGCCAGGCAGCCAGTCACACGGCGTGCAGGCAGAGATGCTGTGTGTGCGGGGACTGACTTAGTCTTGGGGCGAGCAGCAGCCCTCCGGGATCCATGCCTCATTCATTTTGATAAAGGTGAGGTACTTAACACTTTTGTGACTTAGGCGACTTCTCTTCTCAGTGACAATGCCTCCAGCTGCGCTGAAGGTCCTTTCTGACAGGACGCTTGCGGCAGGGCAGGAGAGAAGTTGGATGGCAAATTGGGACAGCTCTGGCCACAGGTCAAGCCTGCGCACCCAGTAGTTCAAGGGTTCCTCATCGCTGTTCACAGCAGTGTCTACATCCACACTTAAGGCCAGGTAGTCGGCTACCTGCCGTTCCAGGCGTTGGTGGAGGGTGGATCCGGAAGGGCTACGGCGAGGCGTTGGACTAAAGAACGTCCGCATGTCCGACATCACCATGAGATCGCTGGAGCGAACTGTCTTTGACTGCGTGGACACGGGAGGAGGATTAGTGGCAGTGGTACCTTGCTGGCGTTGTGCTGTCACATCACCCTTAAAGGCATTGTAAAGCATAGTTGACAGCTGATTCTGCATGTGCTGCATCCTTTCCACCTTCAGGTGAGTTGGTAACAGGTCCGCCACTTTGTGCCTGTACCGAGGGTCTAGTAGTGTTGCCACCCAGTACAGCTCATTCCCCTTGAGGTTTTTTATACGGGGGTCCCTCAACAGGCAGGACAGCATAAAAGACGACATCTGCACAAAGTCGGATC
Organism: Hyperolius riggenbachi; assembly: GCF_040937935.1. Taxonomy (NCBI): domain Eukaryota; kingdom Metazoa; phylum Chordata; class Amphibia; order Anura; family Hyperoliidae; genus Hyperolius; species Hyperolius riggenbachi. The sequence goes on from NC_090654.1 coordinate 151,737,979, forward strand.
CAGTAACCTCCATCTCCTCTTGCTCTTCCTTAGTGACGTCACGTAAGTCAACCTCCTCCCCCCAGCCGCGAACAATACCACGGCAAGGTTGAGCAGCACAAGCCCCCGGCGACGCCTGCTGCGGGTGTTCTCCTGCCGCCGTCCCCTCCTCCTCCCCCAAAGAAACACCTTTCTCATCATCCTCTGAGTCTGACTCATCTTCTGCACACGACTTCTCTTCTTCCTCCTCCTCCCCCCTCTGTGCTGCCGCAGGTGTTGAGGAAACAGCTGGGTCTGATGAAAATTGGTCCCATGCCTGTTCCTGCCGTAACGGTTCCTGGTCACGCTCATTCGCAGCTTCATCCGCCACTCTACGTACAGCACGCTCCAAGAAGTAAGCGTAGGGAATTAAGTCGTTGATGGTGCCCTCACTGCGGCTCACCAGGTTGGTCACCTCCTCAAATGGCCGCATGAGCCTGCATGCATTTTTCATCAGTGTCCAGTTGTCGGGCCAGAACATCCCCATCTTCCCAGACTGTTTCATTCTACTGTAGTTGTAGAGGTAGTGGGTGACGGCTTTCTTCTGTTCTAGCAGGCGGGAGAACATGAGCAGGGTCGAATTCCACCGAGTCGGGCTATCGCAAATGAGGCATCTCACCGGCATGTTGTTTTTCCGCTGAATTTCCGCAAAGCGTGCCATGGCTGTGTAAGACCGCCTCAAATGCCCACAGACCTTCCTGGCCTGCTTCAGGACATCCGCTAAGCCAGGGTACTTTGCCACAAATCTTTGAACAACTAGATTCATGACATGTGCCATGCAGGGTATGTGTGTCAGCTTCCCCATATGCAAAGCGGCAAGCAGATTGCTGCCGTTGTCGCACACCACGTTGCCTATCTCCAGGTGGTGCGGGGTCAGCCACTCATCTACCTGTTTCTTAAGAGCAGCCAGGAGAGCTGCTCCAGTGTGACTCTCCGCTTTGAGACAAGACATGTCTAAGATGGCGTGACACCGTCGTACCTGGCATGCAGCATAGGCCCTGCGGAGCTGGGGCTGTGTAGCTGGAGAGGAGAACTGCCACTCAGCCAAGGAGGAGGAGGACAGCGAAGAGCATGTAGCAGGAGGAGAGGAGGTGGCAGGAGGCCTGCCTGCAAGCCGTGGAGGTGTCACAATTTGGTCCGCTGCGCCCTGCTGGCCATCGTTCACCACCAGGTTGACCCAATGGGCTGTGTACATAATGTAGCGGCACTGCCCGTGCTTGGCAGACCAGGCATCCGTGGTCAGGTGTACCCTTGACCCAACGCTCTTCGCAAGAGGTGACACCATTTGCCTCTCAACTTCACGGTGCAGTTGGGGTATGGCCTTTCTCGAAAAATAAGTGCGGCCTGGCATCTTCCACTGCGGTGTTCCGATGGCCACAAATTTACGAAAGGCCTCAGAGTCCACCAGCCGGTATGGTAACAGCTGGCGTGCTAACAGTTCTGCCACGCCAGCTGTCAGACGCCGGGCAAGGGGGTGACTGGCCGAAATTGGCTTCTTCCGCTCAAACATTTCCTTCACGGGCACCTGACTGCTGCTGTGGGCAGAGGAGCAGGAACCGCTCAAGGGCAGAGGCGGGGTGGAGGAGGGTGCCTGTGAAGGTGGAAGGGAGAAAGCGGCAGAAGCAGATGATGCACCTGAAGGAGGAAGAGGAGAAGGAGGGTGACTTTTCTTTTGTGTGCTGCTGCTGCTTTTGCTCAGGTGGCCATCCCATTGCTGTTTGTGCCTTTTCTCCAGGTGCCTTTGTAAGGCACTTGTCCCTACGTGAGTGTTGGCCTTTCCACGGCTCAATTTTTGTTGGCAGAGCGAACAGATGGCTTTGCTCCGATCTGAGACACACACATTAAAAAATTTCCACACCGCTGAGCCACCCTGGGATGTGGGCACTATGGGGACCTCAGCAGCTGATGCTGAAGGGCAAGTTGGCTGGCTGTACATAGGTGGCGATACATGGTGCCGGACACTGCCACCAGCTGTTTCTGACGAAGAGCTGCCCCAGCTTATTTCAGCAACTTCTCTCCTCCTACTACTCTCTGACTCCCCCTCTGAACTGTCCCCCTCTTCATCTCCTCTATTGGGAACATACAGAGGATCCCTATCATCGTCATCATCGTAATCATCCTGCCCAGCTTCGCTTGCCTCAGACAAATCCAAACATGCACCATCAGTAGGTCCTTCATCCTCCTTACATGTTACATCCATAGTGTTGCCGCGTAACTCAGACATATGAGCTGGTGAAAATTCATCTGGCTGTAACAACAATGGCTGTGCATCAGTGATTTCAACACTAAATAATTCTTGCGAAGTGTCAAATGCAGCGGAAGTGGTGCTAGTAGTAGCGCTGGTGGCTGAGCAAGATGAGGTGTTCTGTGTCGCTAAATACTCAACCACGTCCTGACAATCTTGGGAGGTGATGGGACGTGCCTTCTTCCGAGCACTGTACTGTGGGCCAGGTCCACACGAAATTACATTTACACGACCTCGCGCAGACCTGCCGGGTGGCCTTCCTCTGGCTCTGCCACTACCTCTTCCTCTACCTGTTTTGTCCATATCGGGTATGCACGGAGTGGTATATCACACTGCGTGCACTCACGTAGGTAGGTGGGTTCACTTAACTGCACAGGTATGCGCACTGATGCGGTGGGTTCACTGAACAGAACAGGTATACAGTGGCGGGTTCACAGAACAGGTATGCAGTGGCAGGTTCACTGAACAGAACAGGTATGCAGTGGCGGGTTCACTGAACACAACAGGTATGCAGTGGCAGGTTCACTGAACAGTACAGGTATGCAGTGGCGGGTTCACTGAACAGTACAGGTATACAGTGGCGGGTTCACTGAACACAACAGGTATGCAGTGGCGGGTTCACTGAACAGAACCGGTATACAGTAGCGGCTCCACTGAACAGAACAGGTATGCAGTGGCGGGTTCACTGAACAGTACAGGTATACAGTGGCGGGTTCACTGAACACAACAGGTATACAGTAGCGGGTCCACTGAACAGAACAGGTATGCAGTGGCGGGTTCACTGAACAGTACAGGTATGCAGTGGCAGGTTCACTGAACAGAACAGGTATGCAGTGGCGGGTTCACTGAACAGGTATACAGTGGCTTGTTCACTGAACAGAACAGGTATACAGTGGCGGGTCCACTGAACAGAACAGGTATGCAGTGGCGGGTTCACAGAACACAACAGGTATGCAGTGGCGGGTTCACAGAACACAACAGGTATGCAGTGGCGGGTTCACTGAACAGTACAGGTATGCAGTGGCGGGTTCACTGAACAGTACAGGTATACAGTGGCGGGTTCACTGAACACAACAGGTATGCAGTGGCGGGTTCACTGAACAGAACCGGTATACAGTAGCGGCTCCACTGAACAGAACAGGTATGCAGTGGCGGGTTCACTGAACAGTACAGGTATACAGTGGCGGGTTCACAGAACAGGTATGCAGTGGCAGGTTCACTGAACAGAACAGGTATGCAGTGGCGGGTTCACTGAACAGGTATACAGTGGCGTGTTCACTGAATAGAACAGGTATACAGTGGCGGGTCCACTGAACAGAACAGGTATGCAGTGGCGGGTTCACTGAACACAACAGGTATGCAGTGGCGGGTTCACTGAACACAACAGGTATGCAGTGGCGGGTTCACTGAACAGAACAGGTATACAGTAGCGGGTCAACTGAACAGAACAGGTATGCAGTGGCGGGTTCACTGAACAGTACAGGTATACAGTGGCGGGTTCACAGAACAGGTATGCAGTGGCAGGTTCACTGAACAGAACAGGTATGCAGTGGCGGGTCCACTGAACAGAACAGGTATGCAGTGGCGGGTTCACAGAACAGGTATGCAGTGGCAGGTTCACTGAACACAACAGGTATGCAGTGGCGGGTTCACTGAACAGGTATACAGTGGCGGGTCCACTGAACAGAACAGGTGTGCAGTGGCAGGTTCACTGAACACAACAGGTATGCAGTGGTGGGTTCACTGAACAGGTATGCAGTGGTGGGTTCACTGAACAGGTATGCAGTGGTGGGTTCACAGTACAGGTATGCAGTGGTGGGTTCACAGAACAGGTATGCAGTGGTGGGTTCACTGAACAGGTATGCAGTGGTGGGTTCAAAGTACAGGTATGCAGTGGTTGGTTCACAGAACAGGTATGCAGCCAGGAACAAGCTAAGCCTAACTAATCTTTCCCTATGAGAGACAGTCTGCAGCAGCTCGCCCTACTCTCACTAATGCAGGCACACGAGTGACCGTAATGGCCGCCGCTGCCTGCCTTATATAAGGGGGGTGGGGCTCCAGGGGCTAGTGTAGCCTAATTGGCTACACTGGGCCTGCTGACTGTGATGTAGAGGGCCAAAGTTGACCCTCCATGTGCATTATGGGGCGATCCGAACTTCCGCAAAGGTTCGCCTGCGGGACGCGAACGCGAACCACGGAAGTTCGCATGGAACCGTTCGCAGGCGAACCGTTCGGCCCAACTCTAACTGTGACCCTGCTCATATTATGCCATATAGCCTTTTTTCTAACTCTGACCAGACATTAAAATAAATGTAATGTATGGTCAAAGGGGGGAAAGAGCCCTGCCCAGGCCACCTAAGTTCTGTAAAAAGAAAGAGCCCTGCCTAGGGCCACCTAAGTTCTTTAAATACATCACTATTTAGGGTTTGTAGTATGATTGTGGCAGGTATGATGTAAAAAGAAAGAGCCCTGCCTAGGGCCACCTAAGTTCTTTAAATACATCACTATTTAGGGTTTGTGGTATGATTGTGGCAGGTATGATGGAATGAAAATGGATATGTGACTTGTAATGGAAGAATGAAAAATGGGAATTCATTGTGGTGTAAAAATTCATTGGGAGTTCATCCTCTCTGCCATGTATGGAGTCACATACTCGCACGGGTACAGCGACGTCATACGTACGGGGTATTGCGAGAGATTCGTTGGGATCACAGAAAGATCCGCTAAGTATGTTTTGAAGTTCATGGTGGAGAGTATGAATCATATTAGTATTACAAGTACTAGGAAAAATAAATAATTTATTGGATTTTTGGGAAAACATGATGCTCGCACATTTTTCTTTTTCTTTCAGAAACAACTTGCCAGACATCTATCCTGAGGAGGATAAGAGCTGACTACCTGACCAGAGGCCATCCGGAGGTAATCCATCCAGAGGGAGTCTGACCAGAGGCTATCCTGAGTCTATCTTTACAGAAGGATTTCCTACTGGATCCACTGTATTGGGTGAAATAGTTCGACTAAGTCCTGAATTCCAAGTGGGAAAAGAGACTTTTCATCAGTTTCATAGTTGCGTGTGTCGTCTGTTGAAGAATGGAACAAGATCTGGATCTTAGACCCAGGAAGATTGTATGGATTGTGGGACATTCTTATGTGTATTGGGCTCGTAGAAAAGCTAGTAATAGTAGCTATGGGGAAAACCTTGGGTTATCTAAAAATGACTTTATAATCTATTGGTTCAGTATTAGAGGGATGATTTGGAATATGTTTTTTGGTAGGGTTACTTCTTTAATGCGGAAATTTCCTATGCCAGACATTCTTATTTGTCACTTGGGTGGGAACGACGTGGGTAAAGCTAACACTATTGATTTGTTACACCGCATGAAATATGATTTCATGAGAATTCATGAGATCATTCCCCAATGTGTGCTGATCTTTTCTGAAATCATTCCCAGACGAGTGTGGATTTTTCCCCAAGATAGATTGAGGGCCATTAAGACATTCATTAATAGGGCATTATCTAGATCCCTGCCAGCTATAGGGGTTTTTTCTTATTGGCATAATAAACTTGAGGGTTCGCGGCCTAACTTATTCCGCCCGGATAGGGTTCACTTGTCTGATCAAGGATTGGATATTTTTAATGCCGATCTTAGATCAATGATTGAATCAGCTGCTATGAGGGGTGGGTCACTATATTAAGGATATTATAGAATGGGAGTTAGTTGTAAGTCACATTATGGGTTAATGCTTTCTGAATAGTAAAAGCCTTTATTTTTGCTATATCATTCTTTAAAGTGACTCTGTAACAAAAATTATAACGTTTTTTCTACCATCCTACAAGTTCCTAAACCTATTTTAATCTGTTCTGGCTCACTGCAGCACTTTGTACTATCACGGTGTCTGTAATAAATCAATGTATATTTCCCCTGTCAGACTTGTCGGCCTGTGTCTGGAAGGCTGCCAACTCTTCCGTGCTGGTCTGTTCCTCTATGCACACTCCAGTGTGTGTTTTATTTACATAAGCCAGCAGCTTCTCTGCTATCTTATCAGTGATAGAAGAGAGCTGGATAAAAATCCTCCTCTGTTAGGCTGTGAAAGTAGCTGGCTGACACATACTAAGGAATTACAAACACAGGCACAGGCAGAGCTGTCTGCAGGAAGCCTGTAATGTTCAGTGCACGAGAGAAGAAGGGGACAGAAGGTAAACACACAAATGATCTTTTGAGATTCAAAAGGAAAGCTGTATACAGCCTGCTTGTGTATGGATGTATTTTCTATGTGTGGACATCAATCTACTTCCTGTTTTGGTGGCCATTTTGTTTGTTTATAAACACACTTTTTAAAACTGTTTTTGACTACTTTTAATGCGGCGGGGAGCGGCGAAATTGCGACAGAGGGTAATAGGAGATGTCCCCTAACACACTGGTATGTTTACTTTTGTGCGATTTTAACAATACAGATTCTCTTTAAAGGGATACTGTAGGGGGGTCGGGGGAAAATGAGCTAAACTTACCCGGGGCTCCTAATTGTCCCCCGCAGACATCCTGTGCCCGCGCAGCCGCTCACCGATGCTCCGGCCCCGCCTCCGGTTCACTTCTGGAATTTCTGACTTTAAAGTCAGAAAACCACTGCGCCTGCGTTGCCGTGTCCTCGATCCTGCTGATGTCATCAAGAGCGCACAGCGCAGGCCCAGTATGGTCTGTGTCTGCGCAGTACACTCCTGGTGACATCAGCGGGAGCGAGGACACGGCAACGCAGGCGCAGTGGTTTTCTGACTTTAAAGTCAGAAATTCCAGAAGTGAACCGGAGGCGGGGCCAGAGCATTGGGGAGTGGCTGCGCGGGCACAGGATGTCTGCGGGGGACCATTAGAAGCCCCGGGTAAGTTCAGCTCATTTTCCCCCGACCCCCCTACAGTATCCCTTTAAGTAAAGATTAGGATTAGGGTTTTTGTAAGTTAGATAATGGGTTGATATGTAATGAGCTGATATTCTTTTCTCAATTACGAAATAAGGGCAAGTGCTGATGATCCAGGGATTTTTTCTGATTGCTATTTTGGAGTCGGGAAGGAATTTTTCCCTTTCTGGGGCTAATTACACTATGCCCTATAAGGGTTTTTGCCTTCCTCTGGACCAGCAGTGAAATGGGCTGGTGTGGTGCTTTGTTTTTGGTTAAACTCTATGTACACTCACATCTTTCTTCAACCCAGATAACTATAAAATTGTATATTTATCAGACGGTATAATATATATATGTATATATATATATATATATATATATATATATATATATATATATATATATATATATATATATATATATATACGCATATGTGTTACTACACATATAATTCAGCTGGCCTGATCTCAGTGGGCGATTTTCAGGGAACAAGTCTCCTACTTTTTGATACCTTGGTCTTTAGTAGATTCAATTTGGCCATAATTGTTTTGCAAAGGGTCCATGTAGCTATTGTGTTTTGTCTTATCCTGATTGTAAGTATAGTTGCTGAGTGTCCATATGTGTGATTAGCAGAGTCTTTCTAGTATGGTTAAATCTGAAGGTAGCCATCATTACAGTTGTCCTGTTAATCCTGACCTTGAAAGAGTATCTTTGGCAGCGGTTGCTATTGGTTACATCTTTTTCTGCTTTGATTTGTAGTATGTCTGTATAGATATGTACCATTATTGTGGTAACAAGTAGATTAGCGAACATTCCCTTCCTCTACTAAGCCAGAGTTTGTTTTATATGTTTGGCTGAGCAAGCATAACAGGCTTTGGTCAGTATGATTGGTGTGATGGATTACAATTTCACAGCACCACAGTTGCCTTGAGCAACCAGATTGGTATCTCCTGCTGTGATCTGTGTATTCCCTTTCACAAATATGTCCTGTACTGAGGCCTGTAGCTACTTTTGATTTGTTTGGTGAGTTCTGGCAGTACTCCTGTATTTCTGATCTCAGCCTCTGTACTCTGGGCATTAAGGCCTGAGTATGAGTGTAGTTGGGTTAGTGTTATCAGGAGTGTAGGACTTAGAGTAAAAGAATACAGAGATAGCTTGGAGTACAATGACTGATGGAAGGTGGGAGGTCTGCCATGCCTCACAAACAGTTTGTGAACTAAATTGTAGAGTCAAGACCACCCTCTCCCAAATATAGCCACCTTATGCATGAGTTAGTTGCCATCATAAGGGTTTTTGACCTTGGCCTACCTGAGGCCTTTTCCAGAAAAGAGCAGATGGAAGTTTCTCTTGGAGTAAGTACTAAGATAAGAAAGCTTCTTTCTTGTATTGATCTAAGAGAAATATTCCTGCCGCAGGCTAAGTTATACACATGAGTGTACCCTCACATGCAGTACGCATAAGATTTTGTTAGATTACATCAGGAAAGAGAATTGTTCTTAGTTCTGATCGGCATCAGGAAAAATAATTGTTGGGTTTTTTCCTGAGTAATTTCTGATTTGGTTCTTTCCTGATTAGTCTGATTTGGTTGACCATTGTTTAAGTGGTTGTTCAAGATTAGTTTGCTAATCATGTGCTGTGCTAGAGTAAAATGTCGCAAACAACTTTTCATGTTATGTCCATTATCTCATTGGGAGACTGTGACCAGAATTTTACCCACTGATATGTTAGTTCTGTATAAAGCTAAATAATTGGCATTAGTATGATTATCTTTTTCATGAAGATACAATTAGATTGTATCAAGAAAAGCAAGAATTGGCATCCCCCAGGATGCTAATCCTGAGGGGACAACATTAGCATAATCTGTGTAGCCATTTTTCCTTTGGAAAATGGCTAAAAAGGAGGGAATTGTAAGGAATTCTAAGCATAAGTATATACACTGTCAGCCATTTTGTCCCTTCTGCAGCCATCTTAGGATCCATGTATAATGCATTTAAGCTTCTAGTCTAGCTATAGATTGAAGCCTGTACCTGTTATGCATCACTGCATCTTTACTTCTGCTTTCCTGTTCTATCTTTGCCTATCTCTCTACGTATACCGGAAAATATTAACCGCATCGGCCGAATGAAACCGAAAGTAACTTTGTATGTACCACCCTAACTGTCAATGACACCTGCAGAGATGTGTCATTATGTTTATGCCGGGAAATTCCTATCATGTAAATTTGCCAGAATTTTTATATCTATTGAGTTTGCGCAGTCTATACAAATTTGTGTATAAATATAATGCTCAAAGACAATACACTCAATCTGCTTTTCAACTACAACCTGTCTGTGTGTCGTTCATTGTGTGGTTGATCAGATTCAATGCTAGTAATAGCTAAGAAATCACAGAGTATTATTTATAGGTCATCCCTGAAGGTCAAGTGGGTCTGAAAAGTGACCATTCCTTTCAGGGTCTGCGGGCGATCTGATGGTGTGGGTGGGTGATCAGATTGCCCGCAAGGGGCAGGTTAGGGGCTGATTGATGGGTGGCAGTGACAGGGGGTGATTGATGGGTGGCAGTGGGTGATTGATGGGTGGCAGTGGGTGATTGATGGGTGATTGACAGGTGATCAGTGGGTTATTACAGGGAAGAACAGATGTAAATAATGCACTGGCGAATTGATAAGGGAGGGTCTGAGGGCAATCTGAGCGTGTGGGCGGGTGATTGGGTGCCCGCAAGGGGCAGATTTGGGTCTAATCTGATGGGTAACAGTGACAGGTGGTGATAGGGTGTGGTTGATGGGTGATTGATGGGTAATTAGTGGGTGTTTAGCGGAGAGAACAGATGTAAACCGTGCACTTGGGAGGTGATCTGACGTCGGGTCTGCGGGCGATCTGATGGTGTGGGTGGGTGATCAGATTGCCCGCAAGGGGCAGGTTAGGGGCTGATTGATGGGTGGCAGTGACAGGGGGTTAATGATGGGTGGCAGTGACGGGGTGATTGACAGGTGATTAGTGGGTTATTACAGGGAAGAACAGATGTAAATAATGCACTGGCGAATTGATAAGCGGGGGTCTGAGGGCAATCTGAGCATGTGGGCGGGTGATTGGGTGCCTGCAAGGGGCAGATTAGGGTCTAATCTGATGGGTAACAGTGACAGGTGTTGATAGGGTGTGATTGATGGGTAATTAGTGGCTGTTTAGAGGAGAGAACAGATGTAAACAATGCACTTGGGAGGTGATCTGACGTCGGGTATGCGGGCGATCTGATGGTGTGGGTGGGTGATCAGATTGCCCGCAAGGGGCAGGTCAGGGGCTGATTGATGAGTGGCAGTGACAGGGGGTGATTGATGGGTGATTGACAGGTGATCAGTGGGTTAATACAGGGGGGATAGATGCATACAGTACACAGGGAGGGGGGTCTGGGGGGGGGGGGGGGGGTCTGGGGAGAATCTGAGGGGTGGGGGGGGGTGATCAGGAGTCCCCAGGGGGCAGTTTAGGGCATACAAAAAATAGCGTTGACAGATAGCGACAGGGAGTGATTGATGGGTGATTAGGGGGGTGATTGGGTGCAAACAGTGGTCTTGGAGGTGGGCAGGGGGGGTCTGAGGGGTGCTGTGGGCGATCAGGGGGCGGGGGGGCAGATCAGTGTGCTTGTGTGCACATTAGGGTGGCTGCAGCCTGCCCTGGTGGTCCCTCGGACACTGGGACCACCAGGGCAGGAGGCAGCCTGTATAATACGCTTTGTATACATTACAAAGCGTATTATACACTTCCTATGCTGCGATCGTCGGGTTAACAACCCGCCGGCGCTTCCGATTGGCCGGAGGGTTGACGACGCGGGTGGGCGGAGCCTATTGCCGGAGGATGCGCGTGCATAACAGCGCGCGATCCCCGGCCAGCAGCCACATGAGGACCCGCCGCCGATGGGCGTATTGCATCGGCTGGGGGCGGTCCTTAAGTGGAAATCTTAGTCAAAATTCTTTCTAATAGATTAAACTGGATTATACCTGCCCTAATATATATAGATCAGACTGGATTTATTCCCAGTAGATCTACGGCTTCGAACCTGTGACGTGTTTTTATTAATCTGCAAGCTAACCACTCTAACATTGGTACTCGTGCCCTTATTTCACTAGATGCTGAAAAAGCATTTGACATTACAGAATGGGATTTTTTACTTGCTGTACTGTCTAAATTCGGATTTCGCGATGGGTTCTCCTCCTGGGTAAAACTGTTCTATAATAAACCAACTGCAAGAGTAAAGCTTAATGGTTGGCTCTCCTCTCCCTTTAGACTCAAACGTGGCACTCGGCAGGGCTGCCCCCTTTCCCCACTCCTATTTGATTTTGCGCTGGAGCCTCTGGCAGCATTAATTCGAAATATTAATTCTATATGTGGTTGGGAATTAGGGCGTCTGTCTGAAAAAATAAGCCTCTATGCAGATGAAATGCTCCTTTATCTGGCTGACCCTGGGGAATCTCTGCAAACTGCCCTCTCGACTATTGAAACTTTTGGTTTATTCTCTGGCCTGCGAATAAACTTGACTAAGTCATATGTCCTGCCTGTGGATCACTTTGCTCCCTCACCTGACCAACTTACAACGCCTCATAAATGGACAATTGAAGGTAAAGAGGCGCCCTGGTTGAAATAAAAGCATCTAAAAACAGCTTAAAATCGAGGAAATAATATGAGGTGGCTTACCTTAATAACGAAATCCTTGTATATGACAAAAGATTTTTATTTAGCACAGGGAACGCGTTTCGCGGGTCCAAGCCCACTTCATCAGGCCAATAAAAGTGCCTACAATAGTGAAAGAGCTCCTCAGTATAACTATATCGACAGCGTTATAGGTTAATACAATGAATACTTATGCATTATACATTTATATCCCAATAGTATACATACCACTGGGTTAAATGAAAACGATCGAATGATTCGATAGATCCATCAATCAGAAAAACGATTTTTCAAAAAAGTAAATATAACCTAATTTAAGGATCTAGACTACCGATCTAAAATGGGAGATGGTAAATATGCAAATGCAGTGTTCAGCTGCATTTGAAGGTATTTATATAATGTTCAAAAATCAACAGTCCATGGGCCTGATTCACAAAGCCGCGCAAACCGTCCAGCACGGGTGCGCCAAACAGCCAGCACGCGAAGCGCCGCCCACGGCCTCCCGCGCGCGCAAAACGCCGCGACCCACGCGACCGCGGCAAAACGCGTTTGCAATAGTCCGCGACCGCGCGAATCGCGGCACCCCACGCGCGCAAAAGCCCGCGAACGGCACCCCACGCGCCAACCACCCAGCACACCCGCGCCAAACAGCCCGCACGCCCCCGCGAACCAAGCCCACATGCTCAAAATTTCCATATGCTGGAGGAGGTTTTTATAACAAAAATTAATTAAAAACTAAAGTTATAAAATATATATATATATATATATACAGATATACATACACATACATACATATATATATACACACATATACACATACATGCAGCCACAAATTAAATTAATAATAAAATAATAATAATAGTACTAATAATGCACAAATTACATATGCAAGAATCCAGCATTCATAGTACAGTATAGGAGATATTTATCTTGCCCGTGAATATATAGCTTATAAGATAGACTAAAGTGCATATATCAATCTAAAAAAAGGGGGAACAATTATCACAAGACTTGGCCAGGTATAAATAGACATGTGTCTGACACTAACTGACACTTTAAGAATACCTGGTCATTGATATCATAAAAACAGCAAAAAACTGTGCATAGTTTAAACAGCAGGGGGAGCGCTTCATATAACTGTAATAATGGGAGTAAGCTTGACTTACCAAATGAACAAGTCGATATGGCAAAGGGAGCCTCTAATGGAGACTCTGAAGAGCTGCAATATATATTAGCTTTGCTAATCTCTGCAGCTGCAGTAATGAGAGCTCAACGAGGGGTGGATCAGATGTTCAGAGGGTGGGATGACATCACATAAGATGATGACTTCCGCAGGAAGTTGTGGCGCCGCCATCTTGGTTTAGGGCATTGATATATATATTGTGGGAAACTCGCCAGTGCTCATGTATGTTAGACATAACAGCAGCTGAAAGAACCCTGTTGCTGTTCTGTCACTAGATGGCAGCAAAGTGCACAATGTTTCTATTAGTAGGGTAATACAGCGTTTTCTTAGATTAGGCAAATAGAAATAAATACATTTTCTCATGACTTAATTTTGTGCTAATGTGCATATAGATATTCAGTGTGTGATCCTGCTTAACCCTTTGGGGATCTATTTTTCAGAGATAAAGAAATAAAAGGTTTTACATATAGCCTGATTTTTTTTGGGGGGGGGGGGGGGGGGGAGGGAGGAATGAGGGGGGGGGGGGTCTGGGTAACAGGGCAGAAAATAGAGAGGAGGAAGGGAAAAAAGATAAAGTGAAGAAAATTGTATGTGAAGGGAAGACAGTGGAATTATGGGGGTAAGTGATAAAACTCTGTGGGCTGTGAAGGTAATATTCTTTATTAGTAATTATGCTCCAGACACTCGTTTAGGCCCTCTGGTTTGAGTGTTCTGAGTTTAAAAATCCAGAACATCTCCCTTGCCCGTAAACGGGACATACGGTCTGTTTGGGAAGAGATGTCTGTGATATGCTCAATTGGTGTAAAAGCAAACAGTTTGGGGTCGGAATTATGAAACTCAGCGAAATGTCTAGACAGACTGTGTTTGGCAAATGAGTCATCATCTTATGTGATGTCATCCCACCCTCTGAACATCTGATCCACCCCTCGTTGAGCTCTCATTACTGCAGCTGCAGAGATTAGCAAAGCTAATATATATTGCAGCTCTTCAGAGTCTCCATTAGAGGCTCCCTTTGCCATATCGACTTGTTCATTTGGTAAGTCAAGCTTACTCCCATTATTACAGTTATATGAAGCGCTCCCCCTGCTGTTTAAACTATGCACAGTTTTTTGCTGTTTTTATGATATCAATGACCAGGTATTCTTAAAGTGTCAGTTAGTGTCAGACACATGTCTATTTATACCTGGCCAAGTCTTGTGATAATTGTTCCCCCTTTTTTTAGATTGATATATGCACTTTAGTCTATCTTATAAGCTATATATTCACGGGCAAGATAAATATCTCCTATACTGTACTATGAATGCTGGATTCTTGCATATGTAATTTGTGCATTATTAGTACTATTATTATTATTTTATTATTAATTTAATTTGTGGCTGCATGTATGTGTATATGTGTGTATATATATATATGTATGTATGTGTATGTATATCTGTATATATATATATATTTTATAACTTTAGTTTTTAATTAATTTTTGTTATAAAAACCTCCTCCAGCATATGGAAATTTTGGGCATGTGGGCTTGGTTCGCGGGGGCGTGCGGGCTGTTTGGCGCGGGTGTGCTGGGTGGTTGTCGCGTGGGGTGCCGTTCGCGGGCTTTTGCGCGCGTGGGGTGCCGAGATTCGCGCGGTCGCGGACTATTGCAAACGCGTTTTGCCGCGGTCGCGTGGGTCGCGGCGTTTTGCGCGCGCGGGAGGCCGCGGGCGGCGCTTCGCGTGCTGGCTGTTTGGCGCACCCGTGCTGGACGGTTTGCGCGGCTTTGTGAATCAGGCCCATGGACTGTTGATTTTTGAACATTATATAAATACCTTCAAATGCAGCTGAACACTGCATTTGCATATTTACCATCTCCCATTTTAGATCGGCAGTCTAGATCCTTAAATTAGGTTATATTTACTTTTTTGAAAAATCGTTTTTCTGATTGATGGATCTATCGAATCATTCGATCGTTTTCATTTAACCCAGTGGTATGTATACTATTGGGATATAAATGTATAATGCATAAGTATTCATTGTATTAACCTATAACGCTGTCGATATAGTTATACTGAGGAGCTCTTTCACTATTGTAGGCACTTTTATTGGCCTGATGAAGCGGGCTTGGACCCGCGAAACGCGTTGCCTGTGCTAAATAAAAATCTTTTGTCATATACAAGGATTTCGTTATTGAGGTAAGCCACCTCATATTATTTCCTCGATTTTAAGCTGTTTTTAGATGCTTTTATTTCAACCAGGGCGCCTCTTTACCTTCAATTGTGCATAGCTATACCCCCAAACAATCTGTGTTTGAGGGGTGGTGACAGACCACCTGTGGGTGCCCCACAGTGGACACCTGTCCCTACTTTTTCAAGGAGAGCGACCACATCCAGGTCCCGGCTGGGACTACCCCGAGTGGAGTCGGGTTTATGGTCTCCACCTGCTTCCTACGGTTGGTTGCCCTTGCAACCTCCTTTTGTGAGTAGTAATTTATTGAAATTTCTTTTTTCAATTGCATACTAATATACTACACTATTGGGCTCCCGTATTTGTCTCCTATATTTTTTTTCCCTGCAAGGTGCTGAGACACCCCCACTACACTATATGCCTCATAAATGGGTTAGTGAATTCAGGTACCTAGGCATCAACATTTCACGTTTCTTGGATGATTTCATCCCTTTGATCCTCGCCACCTCTGCTGCATTCCATGATTATTATGATATACTCGAGTATAAGCCGAACCCCCAACTTTTACTTTAAAAAACAGACAAAAATGAGCCTGGGGAGGAAATGTAGTGTACCCCCGCAACCCCTACCCCACCACCAGAGTGAAAGAGGCATGTGTTGGGGATGACTGTGCCAATTTTATAAAATTAGGAAACAACTAAACAGTCATAGTTTTACGTATTACCATTATTATAGTAAAACCCTCCCCCCAGCACAGAGCATTGTGTTGTATTTATAAGTACCGGTCCACACTGGTCCACACAGAAGTCCCTTTGCAGACTGCCATCAGACCGGTAAGATTTGCAGCTCTGAAGTTTCAGAAGTTCTCCCTCGAGTGTGGCCGTCAGGATCTCTCCTTGCAGTGTCTATACTGTATTGATTCAGGCATCCAGTGCGTCGCCAGACCTGAATGTGTTGCAGCTTTGAGGTGTTCGAAGTGTGCTCTGTGTCTCCTCCTCCCGCCGGCTCCCTTGAGTGTGGCAGTTGGGATCTCACCTGCAATGTCTATATAGTTTCAGACATATTCGGTCCATCAAGTGCGCTGCCAGACCGGAATGTGTTGTGGCTTTAAGGTGTCATCTGAGTCTCCCGAGTGTCCCCGTCGGGATCTGCAGAGTGATGCTCGCTTCCATTCCCTCATGGTGCACACTTCCTTTACCGCCGACAGGAAACCTCTGCAGCCGAAGTTAGTAGCCGTCCCATCTCTAGTGCAGTTAGCGAGGCGCCACTAGATGGCGCTATAGAACCGAGACTGCTGCAGAGATCTCATGGCGGTGGACCGGGAGAGAAAGCAAGCGTGCACCACTCTGCAGATCTGGACGGGGACACTCGGGACTCAAAGGGCACTTCACAGCCGCAACATGTTCCGATCTGGTGGCGCGCTTGATGGACTATATATGCCTGAAACAATACAAACATTGCAGGTAAGATCCCGACTGTCACACTTGAGGGAGGAGGCGAGGGGAGGAGACACTGAGCACACTTCGGATAATTCAAAGCTGCAAATCTTCCCGGTCTGACGGCACGTACACCACACGCAGTATTAATCACATAGCGGGGGGCCGTCATCGGGTAGATTTTTTTTTTCATATACCCATTTCTGATGACTCAAGTATAAGCCGAGACCCCCACTTTTGGGCCACATTTTTGGCCTCAAAAACTCGGCTTAAACTCGAGTATATATGATATTAAGCTTCGTACATGGGAAACACTGCCACTGTCTACGCTAGGCCATGCAAACATGTTTAAAATGTTTATTCTTCCTAACATTTTGTATATAATATGGCATTCACCAGTATATCTTCCACCTCATACTTTCTTTAAACTAAATGCACATCTGACTCAATTTATTTGGTCCCATCAACGACAGGTTGTCTCTCTCTGTTTTACAACATCCTAAAGATTTAGGAGGTATTGGACTGCCGGATTGTTATTCCTATTACCTGGCTGCACAGCTATCACTTCTTTACGCTGGGTTTAAGGAGGATAAGCAGGCACTGCAAACTTATTTGATGAGCTGCCTGTTAAATATACTGATCCTGTATATAATGTCTTAAAAGGTAAACAGGGTATAGCTAACTTCTATTCTCTACCTCCAACTCTGAAGCAAATACTGATAGTTAGAGATGTCCCGAACGGTTCGCTGGCGAAACGGTTCCAGGCGAACTTCGGTGGTTCGTGTTCGCCTACCAAAGGCGAACTTTCCTGGAAGTTCGATTCGCCCCATAATGCTCTATTGAGCAAAACTTTGACCCTCTACATCACAGTCAGCAGGCAAATTGTTGCCAATCAGACTGCACTCACTGGTGGAGCCCCACCCCCCCTTATACAAGGCAAGGTCCTTGAGCCATTTGACTCACTCGTCTGCCTATACTAATTAGTTAAGGGACAGCTGCTACACACTCTGCTAGGGAGAGTTTAATTAGCCTCTTGTGGGCTTCTCCACCCTCCTACCCTTCTACCTCCTACTGGAGGGAGGAGGGTCTCATCTGCCAGGGAATTCCAGTATTTCAAAAACCAGCTTACATACCGTGGCTGGGAATTGAACCCAGGTCTCAGTGTATGGTAGGTAACTAACATATCCATTATACCACCAACACTTCTAGCTGAAAGTAGCCTAGCATATACCATTTATGCTCAATCCAAGAGAAAAATTAGACAAGACAAATAACATTTATATCACACTTTTCTCCTGGCGGACTCAAAGCGCCAGAGCTGCAGCCACTGGGGCATGCTCTATAGACAGTAGCAGTGTTAGGAAGACTTGCCTAAGGTCTCCTACTGAATAGGTGCTGGCTTACTGAACAGACAGAGAGGAGATTTGAACTCTGGTCTCCTGTGTCAGAGGCAGAACTCTTAACCATTACACCTTCCAGCCACTGCTTAAGGATATGTAGCCAGGCATGGCCTTGCCTTTTGTGTTCAACAGTTGTCCAAAGAGAACCCCAGATAGCCAGGTAGATTCATCTCTCTCTCACCAACACAGCATGCTGAAGCCAGCCTAGCATGTACCATTTATGCTCAATCCATTTATGCTCAAATATACACTTCCGCGGAAAGCGGTGACCATCCCTACTAGAGAGAGAGAGAGAGAGATTAATCTACCTGGCTATCTGGGGTTCTCTTTGGACAAAAGGCAAGGCCATGCCTGGCTACATATCCTTAAGCAGTGGCTGGATGGTGTAATGGTTAAGGGCTTTGCCTCTGACACAGGAGACCAGGGTTCGAATCTCGTCTCTTTCTGTTCAGTAAGCCAGCACCTATTCAGTAGGAGACCTTAGGCAAGTCTTCCTAACACTGCTATCTTGTCTAATTTTTCTCTTGACAACAGTTGAACACAAAAGGCAAGGCCATGTCTGGCTACATATCCTTAAAGGGAACCAGAGACGGCCATAGAGGGAAAATGAAACAAGATTTTATACATACCTGGGGCTTCTTCCAGCCCCATAAACCTGGATCGCTCCCACGCCGCCGTCCTCCGCTTCCTCTATCGGCGGTACCGGGTCCCATTAATTCCGGCGGACGCGGCCAAATGTCCGCATGCATAGGGGCTCCCTCCATATCCTTACGCATGCGGCTGCGCAGTATGGTGCCGCACGCGTACGGGTATGGAGGGAGCCCCTGTGCATGCGGACAATTGGCCGCGTGCTGCCGCCGACTGGCCGAAACTACGGGACCCGGTATCGGCGGAAACAGGAAGCGGTGGACGGCGGCGTGGGAGTGATCCGTGCGTATGGGGCTGGAGGAAGCCCCAGGTATGTATAATAGCTTTACTTACATCATCTCTGGTTCTCTTTAAGCAGTGGCTGGATGGTGTAATGGTTAAGGGCTCTGCCTCTGACACAGGAGACCAGGGTTCGAATCTCGGCTTGTCTGTTCAATAAGCCAGCACCTATTCAGTAGGAGACCTTAGGCAAGTCTTCCTAACACTGCTACTGCCTATAGAGTGTGCCCTAGTGGCTGCAGCTCTGGTGCTTTGAGTCCGCCAGGAGAAAAGCATGATATAAATGTAATTTGTCTTGTCTAATTTTTCTCTTGGATTGAGCATCAATGGTAAATGCTAGGCTAGTTTCAGCTAGTAGTGTTGGTGGTATAATGGATATGTTAGTTACCTACCATACACTGAGACCTGGGTTCAATTCCCAGCCACGGTATGTAAGCTGGTTTTTGAAATACTGGAATTCCCTGGCAGATGAGACCCTCCTCCCTCCGGCAGGAGGGAGGAGGGAATAGGTAGGAGGGTGGAGGAAGGAATTAGAACTCTTGAAACATGTTTTCTATCATTATTCCAGCCAGTAGAAATTGTTCTAAATTTTGAAGTTTGCCTCCCCATTGAAGTGTATTGCGGTTCGCGAACTTTTCCGCAAACCGAACTTTCCGCGAAGGTTTGCGAACGGGGTTCGCGAACCGAAAATCGGAGGTTCGCGACATCTCTACTGATAGTGTGGGATAAAGCACATACAAAGCTGCTTCATAAATATGTCCTAAGACATCTCCCCCTCTGGGAAAACAAGTGCTTACAAGATAAGGGTATAAGAGGCGCCCTAGTGTAATAAAAGCATCTAAAAGCAGTTTAAAAACAGGAAATAAATTTGAGGTAGCTTACGTCAGTGACGAAAAAATCTTTGTATTTAACAAAGGTTTTTATTAGTAGCACAGGCAACGCGTTTCGAGGGTCAGAGCCTGCTTCCTCAGGCCAATAACAGTGCCTACATCAGTAAAAAAAAAGGGCTCCTTAGCATACCAGAATCTTACAATATACATATATATACATATATACAACATAACGTTATCACATGAATTGCATATTTAAATACTTTCATATCCACTTATGCACACCTAGAATGGTGGTTCATATATATTATAATTAATTGGGAATATTGACAACTGATACAGTTATTAGTATTCAGGAGGCGTGCATAAATAAAAATGCTGCAAATGTATGCATCTAGAAACCATTATAAAAATGAATAAGTAGTGAATAAATAATAGAATTGCTGCAAATCAATGTATATAAAAATCCTAGAGGAATGATAGGAGATGTCATTAAAAATAAAATTGCTGCAAGTCTATATGTATAAAAATCTAGGGGGATTGATAGGAGTTGTAATTAAATTATTTACATACACGAGTCAATTGGTGATAAAAAATGTGATACTAAGAAGACTTGGCCAGCTCTATATAGAGAGGAAAGTTAGGGAGAAAGGAACACACAGCAGACAGTGCTAGACTCTATGGTCTGCGCTTATCTGCAGGTTAAAAAGAGCTGGTCACAAAGTAAGATACAAAAACACATAATGTGCATCATCTGAATGTCCAGCAGCAGGGGGAGCACTTGTAGGCACACAGTAATGAAGAGCAGGTTAAGTTTCACTTACCAAACTAAATGACAGATTCAGCAAAGGGAGCCTCTAGTGGGAGGCATCTCTCACTGGGCTAAATTAGGGTGACCATATTTTGATTTCCAAAAAAGAGGACGATCACAACAGCATGGGGGCGTGGTCATGGGTGGGGCCAAATATACAAGACTTTAGCAGTGTGCTGTTCAACTTCGTGGGCATGGAGGGACGTTTTTTTTTTCCAGACCACATGGTGGAGGGCCTGCCAACCACAAAATGCAATCAGATTCGCAGAAGAATTTCCCACAAAATGTAATGAGATTGGCAGCAGATTTCCCCACAAATGTGCGGACAAGGTATATGTCCGCAGTATAGGTTAGATAGGAATATGGCCCCAGTATAGGTTAGAATCTCAGACCCTTATGCTCCCACAGGCTGGCCACACAGCAGTGACTTCACTGCTAACTCAGGCCCTTATGCTCCCACAGGCTGCCCACACAGCACCAGCGTGACTTGAATCAATTTCACTGACACTGACAGACTGAACTCAGGGCTCAGGCTGTGCTGCTGAGCTGCTCCCACAGGTCACACACAAACAGCACCAGTGATCAGCCCAGCGTGAGTACCACTGAACTCAGGCTGTCTCTGGCTGTCTCCACCCCTCTGCTCTGCAATTTGCTCTGTCTCAGTGGATGGGGGCGGCTGGAGGTGGAGCAGAGCAGCAGGAAGGGATTGACTCACTGCCTAGCCTGAGGAAGAGCCGTTTGAGTCAGGAGTCAGGAGCTGAATGAGATGAGCCGAACACTGGGAGCCCAAGCTGCAGAAGAACAGCTTGCAGAGAGAGAAGATCCACTGAGGCTGAGATGAGCCAAACACTGTGAGCCAGCGACAGAAGAACCACTTGCAGAGATCCACTGAGGCTGAGATGAGCCAAACACTGCGAGCCCAAGCAGCAGAAGAACCATTTGCAGAGAATCTCTGCAAATGGTTCTTCTGCCTTGGGCTCGCTGTATTCGGCTCATCTCAGCCTCAGTGGATCTCTGCAAGCAGTTCTTCTGCCACTGACTCGCAGTGTTCGGCTCATCTCAGCCTCAATGGATCTCTGCAAGCTGTTCTTCTGCCACTGACTCGCAGTGTTCAGCTCATCTCAGCCTCAATGGATCTCTGCAAGTGTGTTCGGCTCTCCGGACAGATCAAATATCCGGGAGGACAGCCCGGACAGGTCTGAAAAAGTGGACCTGTCCGGGCAAAAGAGGACACATGGTCAGCCTAGGCTAAATAGATTATGAATGTAATTGGCAGCTGCAGGATTGCACGCTGGCCGAGGGTGAGGAGGGGTGTGGCTTGTTCGTGATGATGTCATCACGCATGCCGCTCCTAACGGAAGTTTAGGCGGCACCATTTTGGAAGAGGTCGCCTCATAGGCTACCATTGTATTTGCCAGTCTTTCTATGTTTTCAGTGGACTGAATTTCGAGAAGTGCTAAGTAATGTATTTTTATCACCACTAGATGGCAGCATAGAATTAGAAATAGAATGAATTTAGAGAAATGCTAGGTAATGTATTTTTATCACAACTGGGTGGCAGCATAGGATTAGAAATATAATTTTTTCATGAATGAATTAGAGTTTGTCATGGTTGCTACAGAAATTAAAAGATTGATGTTGGAATATATAAAAATATTTATTTCTACCATGTTGTTCTGTAAATAAGGGGTGATAAAGGTATTTTTATATGAGGAATATTAGGAATATTATAGGAGAAATGTTAAGGGAGGTCAGTAGTTTGATGGTAAATAGTTGTTATATTAACTTTAATGGGGTGAAGTTGACAATGTGGTCTCTAATGAATAGGGATGTGTTGTAAATGGGGACATATGAATGATAATTTGTATGCGGTTGTAAATGCACATTACTCATGATTGCATGGTGTGAGGGAAATCGTGGGAAGTGTGGGGTAAGAGTGTGGCAATAGCAAGGATAGGGAAGTGGGTCGGTGGTGCAGAGGGAGGAGGTGGGTGGGGGAGGGGCATGGGGAAAAAAGGTGGTAAGGACTAAAGAGGGGTAAAGATGAAGGTGAAGGAAGGTGTGAAGCTATTAAGGGGATTAAAAATTGTGTTCCAGGCACTCATTTAGCCCTTCTGGCTTAAGTGTTCTAAGATTGAAGATCCAATACATCTCTCGTGCTCCTAATCGAGCTATCTGTTCAGTAGGGGAAAGGTTTCTGGGATGTGTTCAATTGGTGTAAAAATGAAAAGTTTTGAATTTGAATCATGATATTCTGCAAAATGCCTGGATAGGCTGTGTTTAGGGAATGCTTTGTTAATATTTCTTTTGTGTTGGCCTACACAGGCTCTCATCTGTTGGCTTGTTCTGACAACGTATTGCTTGTCACAAGGACAAGTTATCACATAAATGACATATGTTGTGTTACAGCTGAAAGACTGGTGAATATTGAATGTTTCGTGTGTAATATTGCATGTGAAGGAAAGAGTACCTGGATGTAGGTATTCACATGCCCGACATTTGCTGGAATTACATCTTAGTATCAGAATCAGAATTGCTTTTATTCGCCAAGTACAACAGGTGTCGTACTCGGAATTATTTGTGGTTCACATGACATGGCAAAGTACAAATACAGATGTGCAAAACAGGCAATAGTACATATGACCTTCACATTTCACAATCACAGGATCAACAGTTTTTGAGCGGCCCATGGGGCCTGCGAAAGTAAGACATTCATTTGTTGCAGTTCAGTACTGGCCCCTTAGCAGTGGGATCCAGAGCGAGCAGCTGTGAGGTTAGGCTGACTTTAAGGCTGGAATTATACTGGTAGGTGGGCCTGGCAGGGGGAGGCTGGAGTTCAACAGCAAAACTGCTTGAGGGAAAAAGGAGTTCCTGCACCTGGTGGTTCTGGATGGTATAGTTCTGTAGTGGCGGCCCAGTGGGAGGAGCTTGACGTAGCGACTGCCTGGATGGGAGGGGTCCCAGGCGATCATGGTACCCCTTTTCCTCATCCTGGCGGTGTAGAGAAGATCGAGAGATGGTAGAGGAGATCCAATGATCCTCTCCACATCAGTTATGACTCTCTGCAGTTTGTGCCTGTCACTAGCTGTTGTCCCGGCGTACCAGACAATAACTGAGGAGCAAAGGATGGATTCTATGGTGGCGGTATAGAAGCTGGTCAGCAGCTCCCGCGGCATGCCACATTTTTTCAGTTGGCGCAGGAAGAACAACCTCTGCTGGGATTTTTTCTGAATTCTTGTGGTGTTCTGCCCCCATTTCAGGTTGTTAGTGAGGGTTGTGCCAAGGAACCGCACGGATGGTACCCTAGAGACTGCGGTCTCTCCTATGAGGACTGGTGGGAGGGGAGGAGGGTGCCTCCTGAAATCTGCAACTAATTCAACAGTCTTTGTCGCATTGAGTACTAGGTTGTTGTCCCCGCACCAGTTGCAGATTCGCTCAACTTCGCTACGGTACTCATGCTCCCCATTGTTTCCAATTAGGCCTATGATGGTAGTGTCATCCGCAAATTTGATGACCTTCACAGAGTCAGTGGATGAGGTGCAATTGTTT
This sequence comes from Hyperolius riggenbachi, assembly GCF_040937935.1. Lineage (NCBI taxonomy): Eukaryota > Metazoa > Chordata > Amphibia > Anura > Hyperoliidae > Hyperolius > Hyperolius riggenbachi. The sequence continues at coordinate 151,762,099 of NC_090654.1, forward strand.
GTGTACAGGGCGAACAGGAGTGGGGACAGTACACACCCTTGTGGAGCCCCTATATTGGTAGTTCTCACGCTGGAGTAGCAGTTGCCGAGCCTCACCTGCTGCGTTCTGTTCCACAGGAAGTCTTTGATCCACGCACGAAGAGTGAGATCCACTCCGAGCTGCGCGAGGTTGATAAGCAGGATGTCTGGGCAGATCGTGTTGAACGCTGAGCTAAAGTCCAGGAAAAGGATCTTAGCATAGGAGGCCGGTTTGTCCAGGTGCTCTGTGATGTATGCCAGGCTAGCATTGATGGCGTCCTCAACAGATCTGTTTGCCCTATATGCAAATTGATGCGGGTCGAGGAGGGCATTGGTGGAACTCTTCAAGTGGGCAAGTACCAGTCGCTCGAGGATCTTCATGATGTTAGAAGTTAGGGCAACAGGTCTGAAGTTGTTGTGATCAGTGCTGCCTGGTTTTTTGGGGACTGGTACAATTGTGGACCTCTTGAAACAGGGGGGGAGGGACTATGCCTTCTGATAGTGACTGCTTGAATAAGGAGGTGAGCACAGGGGCTAGCTGGTCAGCACAGGTTCTTAGGCAGATCGATGACACTCCGTCTGGGCCCGAGGCCTTCCTGGGGTTCAGCTTGCGGAGGTGCCGGAGTACTACTGCTTCCTGGACTACCACGGGAGCTAAGTCAACAGGTTCCCCCGGAGGGGGAGAGACCTTTGCCGTGATTGTTGGGACCTCAAGCTGCTTGGACTGATGTTCGAATCTGCAGTAGTACTCGTTGAGCTCCTCGGCCAGTCGAGGGCTCGGGGTCACAGGTTGCGGGTCGCGTTTGAAGTTCGCCTTCAGGCCCTTCCATACCTCCCGTGTGTTGTTGGACTGGAGGCAGAGTCCCAACTTTTCAGAGTAGGCCTTCTTTGCAGCTCGTAGTTCTATTTTCAGGGCATTCTTGGCTTCTCTGAACTCCTCTGGGGGGCCAGATCTGTGCGCCTCCTCCTTGCGTCTCCGGAGCCGGCGGAGCCTGTCATTGAACCAAGGCTTGTTGTTGGGGAAGACCCTGAAGGTCTTTGATGGAATGCGCGCTTCTTCACAGAAACTTATGTAAGAGGTGACATTCTCAGCCCATTCGTCTAGGGTGGGTGCCTCCAGGATCTTCCAGTCCATGGAGTCAAAGTAAGCTTGGAGCTCCAGTTTAGCCTCGGCTGTCCATTTTTTGGTGGTTCTGGTGGTGGGCTTTGTGGTCTCCAGAATCCTCCTGTACGTGGGGATCAGGTGAATTGTATTGTGGTCGAAGCTTCCCAGGGCGGCTCCTTGGGTGGCCTTATAAGCGTTCTTTTGGACCGTGTAGCAGTGGTCCAAGGTGTTGCAGTTCCTGGTAGGGCAGGTGATGTGCTGCCTGTAGCGTGGCATCTCTTATCGTAGGTTCGCCTTGTTGAAATCGCCCAGGATGATAAACAGGGCCTCCGGAAGTTGCATTTCCCACCGTGAGATGCAGTTGCTAAGTGCTCGCAGGGCAGTCTTGGAGCATGCGTCGGTAGGGATGTAGACCCCTATGAGGACAAGGGAAGAGAACTCCCTGGGGGAATACAGAGGCCTGCAGTTGATGGCAAGAAACTCAACATCCGGGGTGCAGGTCTTACTGATAGTGGTGGTGTTGGAGCACCAGGCGGTGTTAATGTAGAAGCAGATCCCCCCCACCTCTCTTTTTCCCAGAGAGTTCTAAGTCCCGGTCTGCTCGTAGGAGGTCGTAGCCTGGTACGTGTACAGCGTTGTCTGGGATGCCATCCCCCAGCCAGGTCTCAGTAAAGCAGAGAACTGGGGTGTTCTTGCCAATCAGGGGTTTGCTGCTGAGTAGAAGGAGTAGCTCGTCCACTTTGTTGGGGAGTGAGCAAACATTTGCTAACAGGACGGCAGGGACGGGAGAGCGTAAACCCTTTCTCTTGAGTCTGACCTGGGCACCAGCCCTCCTTCCTCTGTGATGGCGTTTGCTTGGGCCTTGCTTGGTGGTTAGATAATTGATGTGGGCAGTGACTGCATCCCACAGGGGGGATGCCTTTTGCGGCTGGAGACCACCTGGGGATTCCCATTTAAGAAGGACCTCTCTGGACAGGGTGGCAAAGTTTTGTGTTTCCCGTGCTGCACCCATGGCATGAGTACCATGGGTGGAGGAGGAGGTGGTACAAGGTACTGGCAAGTGATGGCGCAGGAAATGTGCAGGCAGCGGTCAGAGCACTTGCTCAGAGACAGGGGCAGTGCCGACCATCAGTGTTGTCGTAGTGAGCCCGGATCGCTAACAGCTTGGAAGCAGGACACAGTCCATTTGATGACCCAGCTACTGAGGAGACCATGCAGACAGAAAGCAGAGCAGAGTTGGTAGATCTCACCTTGTGAGGTCAGGTAGAACACAGGACATTATGTGGCACAACTGTATCTGTACAGGACAGTATCTGGCAGCGAGCAGAGAAAAGTCAGCAGAGTCAAACAGTGGATCCCAGCAAGCAGAGCAGTGGCAAAAGGACAGTATGTGGCACAACTGTGTCTGTACAGGACAGTATCTGGCAGCGAGCAGAGAAAAGTCAGCAGAGTCAAACAGTGGATCCCAGCAAGCAGAGCAGTGGCAAAAGGACAATATGTGGCACAACTGTGTCTGTACAGGACAGTATCTGGCAGCGAGCAGAGAAAAGTCAGCAGAGTCAAACAGTGGATCCCAGCAAGCAGAGCAGTGGCAAAAGGACAATATGTGGCACAACTGTATCTGTACAGGACAGTATCTGGCAGCGAGCAGAGAAAAGTCAGCAGAGTCAAACAGTGGATCCCAGCAAGCAGAGCAGTGGCAAAAGGACAGTATGTGGCACAACTGTGTCTGTACAGGACAGTATCTGGCAGCGAGCAGAGAAAAGTCAGCAGAGTCAAACAGTGGATCCCAGCAAGCAGAGCAGTGGCAAAAGGACAATATGTGGCACAACTGTGTCTGTACAGGACAGTATCTGGCAGCGAGCAGAGAAAAGTCAGCAGAGTCAAACAGTGGATCCCAGCAAGCAGAGCAGAGGCAAAAGCTGTGGATCTTACCGTGGGTGGCCAGGCCTGGGATACGTTCAGCAGATGCTCAATAGCGCAAAGCAGGCAGGAGGGCAGCTGGACTTTGAGGACTAGTTGCTCCCAGAGGTCCCTCCGATCGGCAGCAGCAGCAGCTGGACGTAGTCAGGAGTGAGCTTGTGGTGCGTGTCCGTTTGGGAGGCTGGCCCTAGGGGGACCCCCTACGATCAGCGGCAGCAGCAGCTGTGAGTGAACCCAGCTGTAGGGCCTGCGATCCAGGCATGTGGGGCACGCGGAGTGGTGGCTGGTTTGCTTTAAGCACTGGCATAGTGCAGCCTGATCAGCTGGCCCGATTGTAGAGTTCGGGATGCGTGCAGTGGAGGGAACGTACTCGGGAGGTTGGTAGAGCAGGCCAGGCCGCGTGCTGGAGAGCGGCTAGGAGTGTCAGAGGTTTCCCGATGAGATGGACCGGTAGCCGGCAGGAGCGTCAGAGGTTTCCAGCTGGGGACGAGAGGAGCGTTGACCGGCCATAGACCCGAGGATTTCTGCACCAGTCGGGAAGAAGTTTGCGGCTGCAAGTGTGCATTCCGCACCAGAGTGCAGTGTGGCGGCAGGAGCCGGGCTTGGCGGAGACATGCGGGTCCAGTCAGTGACCAGTGTGTGCGGCGGCAGTGGCAGACGGGATCCTGTGTGTCTGCAGAAGCTGGAGCCAGGATCGGAGCTGTGGCGGCAGTGCGCTGGACCAGAGGCAGAGGACCGGCACAGCAGGAGCCAGGAGTCGAGTCGGCGTGGGACCCCGTGGTGGGTGCTATGCGGCTTGCGCTGGATCGGTTTTTTATGATGATCCCTTAGCTGCCTGGGTACTACAAGATACTGGACCCAAATGCGAAAAGAATACGAAAAACTAATAAAACGAATAAGTAAACTAATAACTAAAAGTAACTAATAAAACTTATAAAACTACAAAGGTGCCGGGAGTCATGTGACCGAGGCGACCCGCACAGGCGCCATCTTGGTCATCTGTATGCATGGTCTGTTGTAAGCGAAAGGTTCGCCTGTGGTAAGAGCTCTGGGTTTACTTGGTGCAAGTATGTTTTTTAATGTTTTTGCTCTTCTGAAAACTAGTTTGGGTCTGGCATCCAAGTTTGGGCATAGGTAGGGATCTTTCTGTAGTGATGTTCAGTGTTTATTTAAAACTGACCTAATCTTCTTGTGATTAGAACAAAAACGGGTGATGAAGGAAGGTTGTGTTGCCATGGTGGGTTGTTCTTTTTTACATGTGGATAGAAGAGATGCCTGGTCTAGATGTCGCGCTCAATCTCTTGCTGATTTGATGAGTGATTTAGGAAAAAAGCGCTCTTAAAATTTATTCTGCAGGATATTGGCACTCTCTGTCGTCACTGACTTAGGCCTCAACCCCCTTGACCTTAGCACACACAGTGACACACCATCAGATCATTCATCCACCTCCACACTACCCAACCACGCATCCTTCATTCCCCATACCCCATCAGCCTCATCCTTGACTTCAACATCCATATCCACTGGTTCCAACCACACCAAGTCAGCCCCCACTGAACCATCAACCCGACCCAAGTCCCACACAACCATTACTGATTATTTCCCTGCCAACAGCGGCCCACAGTCGGAGTCCTGACCCTACCACTAACTCATCTCAATCTGAATCATATATGTCCTCTTTTTTAGAATTACCTTCCCTTCTCACCAAAGATCCACCTTTGAGACCACTCCTATCGAGCCCCACCTTCACACAATGCCCCGCCAAAACCCTGAAAGCTCAAAAGCGACCAGCATCCAGCCCAGAAAACGTGGCAGAAGGGGCGGCCAAAAGAAGAGACCTCACGACGATAAAACCCAATTAATTCCGCCTGAATCTTCTCCAAACAGCCCATACAAGTCCATTTTCAACCCGTCATCCCATTCTCTAACACATATTGAATGTAAAGTCCTCGAGCATGGACTTTCTCTCTGCCCCACTAAACAATCCAATCTCTTTGAGCTATTTATTGACCTAAATTCCTTTGTAAGGAAACTGACCCTAAAGAGATACTTCACCATGAAAGATCTCAAAAAAACTGATCCTTTTCTCAATCCCAAAACTCAACCTATTTTCACAAATGATCCCATTAACTGCCCCACTGCCTTTCTTGACCCAGAGACATTCACTATGGAACAATATATACATACTGAGTTTAAGAGAAAATCACAATTCTACCCTACATCTTACCGGGGCCCACACATCTAATCTTTCTATCTTTCTGTTTTAGAGGACCTTAGACAACAGGATAAACTTCCCAATAAACAGAAACCGAACCTTACGAAAGCAGAGCGTACAGCTCTAAATTCACTCAAAGACAATAAAGATATTATTATAAGGGCTGCTGACAAGGGAGGAGGCATTGTCATTTTAAATGCCAGTGATTGCACCACTGAAGCATTTAGATTACTAGAAGACGGCATTTACTATACCAAACTTTTGACAGATCCCTCACAGGAATATAAACTCAAATACGACCAACTCATTTAGCTAGCATTTAAAGAAGGTATTATATCCAAAGATGTAAGAGACTTTCTGATCACTACACACCCGAAACTGCCATTCTTTTACTTCTTACGTAAAATTCATAAATCCATCACCAACCCCCCAGGTCGTCCCAACATCTCCGGTATATCTTCACTTACTTCACCCTTATCAGAATACATTGATCATTTTTTACAGAGATATGTTGTCACTTTACCATCTTATCTCAAGGATTCCAGTCAACTACTGGAGGAACTGAGAACAATTAAGTGGTTGCCCGAATACCACTGGGTTACCTTAGATGTAGCAGCCCTGTACACAAACATTAAACATGAGATTGGCCTCCAGTCATTAGCTCATTTTTTATCTCTTGACCCCTCCATGGCCGTTGTTCAAAAAAAATGTCCTCCTCCACGCAACTCAATTCATATTAACCCATAACATTTTCTCTTTTCAAGACACCATCGATCTACAAACCCGGGGTACAGCTATGGGGGCGAATTTTGCTCCATCTTATGCAAATCTCACGATGGGCCTCTTTGAACAACTCTTTTTCGATCACAACCTTTATCAACACAATATCGTGAAATACTGGAGATATATTGATGATATCATTCTCATATGGGAAGATAATACTGACATAATCCATCATTTTGTCCATTCTATTAATAACAATGATTGGGGCCTATCTTTCACTATGGGTACTGACCCATACACTATTGATTTTCTGGACATCACATTATATATAGAAAAAGATCATATTAAATCAAAAACTTTTTCCAAGAAAGTTGATGCGAACTCCTATGTCCATTTTAGGAGTTCGCATCACAAACCATGGAAGACTAATATTCCTTTTGGCCAGTTTAGGAGAATCAGAAAGAATTGTACAGACACATCCACATTTGAAATCAAGGCCAATATTCTGCAGAATAAATTTCAAGAGCGCTCTTTTCCTAAATCACTCATCAAATCAGCAAGAAATCGAGCACGACATCTAGACCAGGTATCTCTTCTATCCACATGTAAAAAAGAACAACCCACCATGGCAACACAACCTTCCTTCATCACCCGTTTTTGTTCTAATCACAAGAAGATTAGGTCAGTTTTAAATAAACACTGGACAACACTACAGAAAGATCCCTACCTATGCCTAAACTTAGATGCCAGACCCAAACTAGTTTTCAGAAGAGCAAAAACATTAAAAAACATACTTGCACCAAGTAAACCCAGAGCTCTTACCTCAGGCGAACCTTTCGCTTACAACAGACCATGCATACTAAGATGTAATTCCAGCAAATGTCGGGCATGTGAATACCTACATCCAGGTACTCTTTCCTTCACATGCAATATTATACACAAAACATTCAATATTCACCAGTCTTTCAGCTGTAACACAACATATGTCATTTATGTGATAACTTGTCCTTGTGACAAGCAATACGTTGGCAGAACAAGCCAACAGATGAGAGCCCGTATAGGCCAACACAAAAGAAATATTAACAAAGCATTCCCTAAACACAGCCTATCCAGGCATTTTGCAGAACATCACGATTCAAATTCAAAACTTTTCATTTTTACTCCAATTGAACACATCCCAGACAACCTTTCCCCTACTGAACGGATGGCTCGATTACGAGCACGAGAGATGTATTGGATCGTCAATCTTAGAACACTTAAGCCAGAAGGGCTAAATTAGTGCCTGGAACACAATTTGTAATCCCCCTCCATCCCTCCCCCCCCCCCCCAAGCCACCCACTGCTCCTGCCAACACCACCTATAGCTTTACACCTTCCTTCACCTTCATCATTACCCCTCCTTTAGTCCTTACCACCCTTTTTTCCCCATGCCCCTCCCCCACCCACCCCCTCTGCACCACCGACCCACTTCCCTATCCTTGCTATTGCCACACTCTTACCCCACACTTCCCACGATTTCCCTCACACCATGCAATCATGAGTAATATGCATTTACAACCGCATACAAATTATCATTCATATGTCCCCATTTACAACACATCCCTATTCATTAGAGACCACATTGTCACCTTCACCCCATTAACTACTGACCTCCCTTAACATTCCTCCTATAATATTCCTCATATAAAAATACCTTTATCACCCCTTATTTACAGAACAACATGGTAGAAATAAATATTTTTATATATTCCAACATCAATCTTTTAATTTCTGTAGCAACCATGACAAACTCATTCATTCATGAAAAAATTATATTTCTAATCCTATGCTGCCACCCAGTTGTGATAAAAATACATTACCTAGCATTTATCTAAGTCCATTCTATTTCTAATCCTATGCTGCCATCTAGTGGTGATAAAAATACATTACTTAGCACTTCTCGAAATTCAGTCCACTGAAAACATAGAAGGACTGGCAAATACAATGGTAGCCTATGAGGCGACCTCTTCCAAAGTGGTGCCGCCTAAACTTCCGGTAGGAGCGGCATGCGTGATGACATCATCACGAACAAGCCACACCCCTCCTCATCCTCGGCCACAGTGCAATCCTGCAGCTGCCAATTACATTCATAATCTATTTAGCCCAGTGAGAGATGCCTTACACTAGAGGCTCCCTTTGCTGAATCTGTCATTTAGTTTGGTAAGTGAAACTTAACCTGCTCTTCATTACTGTCTGCCTACAAGCGCTCCCCTTGCTGCTGGACATTCAGATGATGCACATTATGTGTTTTTGTATCTTACTTTGTGACCAGCTCTTTTTAACCTGCAGACAAATGCAGACCATAGAGTCTAGCACTGTCTGCTGTGTGTTCCTTTCTCCCTAACTTTCCTCTCTATATAGAGCTGGCCAAGTCTTCTTAGTATCACATTTTTTATCACCAATTGACTCGTGTATGTAAATAATTTAATTACAACTATCAATCCCCCTAGATTTTTATACATATAGACTTGCAGCAATTTTATTTTTAATGACATCTCCTATCATTCCTCTAGGATTTTTATATACATTGATTTGCAGCAATTCTATTATTTATTCACTACTTATTCATTTTTATAATGGTTTCTAGATGCATACATTTGCAGCATTTTTATTTATGCACGCCTCCTGAATACTAATAACTGTATCAGTTGTCAATATTCCCAATTAATTATAATATATATGAACCACCATTCTAGGTGTGCATAAGTGGATTAGAATGTAAATATGCAATTCATGTGATGTTATGTTGTTTATATGTATATATATATATATATGTATATTGTAAGATTCTGGTATGCTAAGGAGCCCTTTTTTTTTACTGATGTAGGCACTGTTATTGGTCTGAGGAAGCGGGCTCTGACCCGCGAAACGCGTTGCCTGTGCTACTAATAAAAACCTTTGTTAAATACAAAGATTTTTTTCGTCACTGAGGTAAGCTACCTCAAATTTATTTCCCATTTTTAAACTGCTTTTAAATGCTTTTATTACACCAGGGCGCCTCTTATACCCTTATTGTACAATCATACCCCCTTACCTCACCCGTCTGAGGGGTGGGTACAGACCACACGTGTCTTCGACCATGGCGGATATCTGTCCCCTTACTTTCACCAAGGAGAGCGACCGCATCCAGGTCCCTAGGGACCACCTCGAGTGGAGTCGGGTTTGTTGTCTCCACCTGCTTCCTGTGGTCGGTTGCCCCTCTGCAACCCACCTTTGTGAGTAGTGTCTTACTTTTATTACGTTCCATTGTTTTTGACATACTACACCATTGGGCTCCCACTTGTCTCCTGTATCTTTTCACTAGAGGGCGTTTTTGACACCCACATCCCACTATATAAGTGCTTACAAGAACTATTTAAACTAGAGGACTGGATTCTGGATTAACAAAGGTATAACATTTCTTTACCAACTCCTACAAGGACCGAGACTTGAGTCGTTTTCTCAGGTCTCAGAGGAATACGGACTTCATCACACATCTTTTTACAAATATATGCAACTATCCCATGCCATCTATACCCAGTTTGAAACCCTGCCATCCGAATTAAGGAGTCATGTATCTGGAATGTGATCAATGGTCTTACCCCTAAACAGCTAATCTCTGCCTTATACAATGTAATCATTGCTCCTACTGCCAGTGTACGCGGCAACTCTCATAAGGCTATCTGGGAGATGGGTGTGGGACTGAAAGAGCAACAGGATTAGGAGGACACCCTTGACAGAGTGCTCTTAGTATCCCCTCATGCCCCTGATTGTTTGATTTATTTGTATATAATACACAGAGCTTTTCTAACACCTGTAAGACTTTCTAAATTTAAAGCTAATGTAACACCTAATTGCCCTAAATGCATTACAGACAGGGGAACCTTTTTCCACATGATCTGGGCTTGCCCTGATATTAATCTACTGGACTCAAATCATTAAATTCTTAAATGATTATATGGGTTGTCTGATTACCTGTGACGCTAAAATATGTCTCTTATACATTTTCCCTGACTCTCTCACAGATAAATATACCGGCCAATTTATAATTGAAGTGCTACATATCGCCAGAAAGCTACTTACCAGGTATTGGATACAAACTAAAGTCCCTACCTGTAGAGAATGGGTGGCCTCTGTTAATGGTGTCCTTTCCTTGCGAAAAGCAATTTATGAAAAAAGAGGTGCATTACAAAAATGTAATAAAATTTGGAAGAACTGGTTGGATTCCCGTCATACTAAATCATAAATCCCATAGTGGCCTTATATATATTCCACTCGCAACCTTGGAGGCTACAATGTTGTGTTATCTAGTCCCTTATCTAGTTATCTTCGTTTTATTTTTCTTGCCCTAGTGCAGTGGGCAGCACAGTCCTATTTTTGTTTTTCTAGTTTCGGGTTTTGTTCTGTTATATATGTTATTCTAAATGGTTATCTGAAAAAACACTTCAAGTGGTGTTTCTATTTGGCTTGGATAAAAAGTTGGATAAAACATGCTGTACCTATAACTACTATGCAATTCCAGCAATGTATATTATTACCTGTCAGAATCCGCTCTGCTGGCCCTGATTCCCTGCACTGTGTTTTTTCCTATGCAGCTTGCATAGTGCAGTCCAGGGAAAAGAGACCTTTCTGTCAGTTTGCAAGGCTTATTTTGCAAATCCGCTTGTCTGCTTCCTTTGGAGGTTTAGTATAAATGTCACTTCTTCCCAGAATTCCTTGCTCGACATAGTTTTCTGATTAGGGAAACTTATCTTGGAGCCTCAGCCTCTTTTGTATCTTGTTGCGAATATTTTAGTGTAGTAATTATTGAGGAGTGCATTTTGTACTTCCTATAGTGCAGTCAGGTTCTGTTTTATTTGTACTGTTTATTCCTGTCTGTATTCTCCTGTCCTTGCGATTGTACTGACAACTGCGGTGGCTGTCAGTGATTCGTTTGGTCTCGCTCCTAGATCGCATTCGCCCTAGTGGTAGAGGCGGTGGATCTCCCTTGTCTGACTCTTGGAGTATAACCTTAGCTGCGGTTGCTATTGGTTGCTCCTTCAGTCTGTCTTGTCTAGCACGAACGCTTGCTGTTGTCTGGGGTGAGGCAACCGATTAGCAAGCGTTCGCGTTATTTGTCTGTCGTCATTTTCTGCGCTCATTGGTTAGTTAGGGTTGGTACGTTTTGTCACTGTTGCGCTTATCATGCGGTGGCCATACCGTTAACGCGCTTGTCTCTGTTGCGCATATCGTGCGGGGACCGCGTTTAGCTAGATCATTTGTTATTTTTCTTGATGTTCAGATTGTGGTTCTTTGCTGTGTCTTCCTACTCAGTTCACGCTCTGTCTTTACTCAGTCTTGTGTTGCTGATAGCAATCACTTCTTTTGCGATTAGCTTTCTAACTCTGGTTTGCTCTGATGTGATATGTCTACCGTCGCGGGGTGGCGACTAGATTGGTGGACATTCATGTTGTCGGTCTCTGTCTTTGCTTTCTTCTGAGTTGTTGCTTTGTTGCTCAGTCAGGCAATTTCAATCTGGCATCTGTGGTTGTACAGGGGACTTGTTCCTCTGTACTCCACAGTTCCATCTGCTGGTTGGAATTCTCCTCTACAAATCTGTACTGGGTACTTTGCTTCTGTGACTGTGGTGATTTCCTTTTGCTTCAGCGCACGTGGTGTGCGCTGGTTGGAAATCGCCCGCAGATCATTACATTACCGTAAATATACTGCCATTGTACCACATTATCTTTTTCTTTTTTATAAACTTGATTTGTTTTAAAAAAAAAAAAAGTTCATCTTGCATCCACTTTAAGGTCCGAATACATCTTGCTATGTATGGGCAGATCGACCAAGAGACAGATCTCTATGTGATCAAATCTTATCGAAGAGAGATCTGTTTGCCACCCATACACTACAAACCAATTGCTGATAAATTTCAGCATCAAATCTATCAGGAATTGGTCTCGCAACGCCGCTGATTCCGCCCACCTGGCCACCCCACAAAATATAAATGTCATGTCCTCACATTCACTCTAACCAGCTCCTGTCATCTCCAGCTCAAAAAACATACTTCGTAACTGACCTTTTTCACAGAGGACACTAAAATGTTTGTGCACGCACTTATAATATCTTGTCTAGACTATAGTAGTAATATACTACTTTGTTGACTTTGTTGACTACCAATTAACAGACTGGCACCCCTCCAATCTGTACGGCACTCGGCTGCTCAAATAATTTCTTTCTTTTTGCTCCTCCTTTCCTGCTCCTGTTTATCAAGCTGTTTACTGGCTGGCAATTAACAAGATTCACTTAAAACTCTTTTTTTACTATTAAAGTTTATTAAGAAAGCAATAAGAAAATGTACAAACAGTAGCCGTCTGACATCAGGGCAAGCATTCAGCAATAGTAGAAGTATAGAAATGGCAGATATGAAAGCAATATCAAGTACAATACTAGCAGTAAAACTCTCAAATAGAACTGTGTCCATAGGTAAAAACAATCAACATATGTAGCCCTTTAAAAAAAAGTTTACCTCCTAAAATGCAGATTATACAAATAAAAAAAAAAGAGAATGAAAGGGAAACAAGAAAAAGGAAGCAAGAAGAAGAATATGACAAGAGCAATTTATGCAAAATAGAACGCACCGCCCCATATTAGGTTTCCATGAGTGCTTTATATGCATCTCAGCATTGGAAGTCATTCCACACCGACCAAGTCAGAAGATACTGATCTAAGCGATCCTGTGGCATGAGGATAAGATCTTCCATGGCTTCAGTAGCATCCAGCCCCCGAAGCTAGGTCTTAATGGAAGGTGGCAAGGGTGACTTCCAGTGCAAAGGAATCATACCTTGGGCGGCATAAATTAGATGAACAACAAAAGATTTCTTATATGATTTAATGGAATCTGTGTTGTCGGGGAGCAAGAGAGCACTCAGGTTAAATGGAATTCTATCGCTGGAAATCTTTTCCATCAATCAATGGACCTCAGTCCAAAAGGAAGAAATCTTCAACATAGATCAGACACTGATGTAAGCAATCAATAGCCCAGTCAGATCCCCCTTCCCCCTTAACTTCTCAGCTGTGTCATTTCTGAGAAAGACTTGATTCTACCATTTGTGACAAAGTCTTTGGCTCTGGGACACCCCCTGTTTGGCCAGTCAAGCAGAAATGGAATGTCAGTTGAGGGTGGGAAAGCCATGTTATCACATAGAGGAGTATGTTTGCTTTGGGAAAAAGGCCAAACCCACCGCTGGAAAGCATCGTTGCATACATTTAACAGAAGCATCCAAAAGGCAGTTATTCCAGAATTGTCTCGTACTAGCCTGACTATCTTCCTATCCCAGAGAGGGAGCTCCAGATCCTGCTATTTCTTGTTCAACCACAACCCATTTCTTGGGAGCTTTGTAAGTAGACCACTCTACATAGCTGCAAGGATAAATGGTATTTGTGCAAGTCAGGTAATCGCATACCCTACAAATCTTTTGGGATAGACAAGACCGATCTTTTAATCCTCAGTATTTGAAGACCCCGCAGAAACCCAGGGGGATATCTACTGGTATACATTGACATATATAGAGGAAACAAGGGAGAAGATTCATTTTTACCTATGCTATTCTCCCAAACCAAGATAAGTTATTGTGCTGCTCCCACCGCTATAAATCCAATTTCAGCATATTTCCAATAGGCTCAAAATTTGCAGCAAACAACTTCCCAAGTGACTGAGTAATATTGATTCCCAAGTACCTCAAGGATTCTGCAGCACACTGAAAGGCAAAAGAATGTTTACAGATCCGAATTAAGTTCGAGTCCAAAGATGTATTCAATGCCCGAGACTTGTGAAAATTTATTTTCAAATTGGAGAGATATCCGAACTCCTCAAACCTTCATATCAAGTTGGGAATAGATGTCAGGGGGTCTTGCATGAGAAAAAAGAAAGTTGTCTGCAAAGGCCGCAACAACATGACATGTGCTCCCCCATTCCTATACCCTGGACAGATCTATCCAATCTGATTGCATTGAGAAATGGTTCCAAAGTTAAAATATAAATCAAGGTCCCGGACAGGAGACCATCGACCTTCACCTTAGCCGATGGATTAGTATATAAGAGGCCAATTAGGCATCACGAGAGGTCCAATCCCGAGGAGAGACATGACAGAGCAGGTGTAATCCTATGCAACCCTGCCAAACGCATTTTCCGCGTCCGTAGAAAGCATAAAAGCCTCAATACCCCTCTTCCTCACATATGACATAATGCTCACAGCCTGCATAACATTATCTGTAGCTTCCCGTCCGAGAACAAAACCCGCTTGATCAACATCAATGTGATCAAGGAAAAAGGGCAAAAGGCGGTTGGCTAAAATTTTGGCCAGGATTTTCACATCGAGATTTAGGAGAGAAATCGGCCAGTAATTGGCACAGGATTGGAGATCCTTTCCAGGCTTTGGAATGACTGCAATATGAGCTTCTAAAAATTGGCAGGATAGGACTGTTTCAGGAGTGATCGAGTTAAAGGATGCTACAAACATGGGTGTAGAGGAAAGGAGCCTAAACCCCTGTGATGGACAGCGAGAGCAATCCGGACAATACTGTGCAAGTCTGTGTATTTGTCGTCAGATGGTGATGCTCTCTTGGGTGCCACTCTAGGTGGTAGGTAATCTGCAGTAGACAGTGGGATGCGGGGGATGGGTGAAAAAAACAAGGGGTAGAACGCACTCAGGTCCAATAAAAAATGGCAGCTGGCCGAGGGATAATTTCACCTGGATCTGTGGCTTACTGTCCCATATGGGGTGGCCAGCAGAAGTCTTGGCAGAAGTCCTCTACAAGGTGTGTAGATTATAGCCTCCTTCAGAGCTGTACTGGCAGGCCGCTGATCTGATGTATTTTCCACCTAGCCCGAGTGCTGTGATGCCGATATAGGCGGCTGCACTGTCTGGCAATCGTGGGTGGGAAAAGTGTATTAAATGGCTGAAGCTGCTGTTTGCTCCACGCCACTCTGCCGAGGTGAGAGAATCAGATCGCAGGTGGCTGGAGCGGGAGTTGAGATGCTTCTTGGTGATGTAATGGTCAGAGGAGGCTCTTTGCTAGTCTTTGGGCCCTACACAAGCAGGACACAGCCGGTGAGATCGGTTTAGCAATTTGCCAGTACGAGTGTGTGCACGTAGGAAAAAAAAGCAGCTGCCGTATGAATCAAAAGTAAAACTTTTATTGTATCCAAGCAACGTGTTTCAGAGGGCTCAACCCTGTTTTATCAGGCTAGGCTGCTACCCTGATGAAAGAGGGTTGAGCCCTCTGAAACGTGTTGCTTGGCTACAATTTTTATTGGATGACAACTTGAGTGCATTTTCCCCTCACCCCTTGTTTT